>NW_028249366.1:0-55000 GCF_964263255.1 Lissotriton vulgaris
ATAGACTATGTTGGAACCTAAATATGTCAGGTCACCTAGGGTAGCCTGGCCTAGGGTAAGACACTATCACTAGAGGCACATGTGTAAAGGTTGCAAACCACCCAGCAGTAAACCAACGCAATTTCACTCAAAAATGACGCTACACCAATGTTTGGGAAAATACGAGCTTGTTTATAAAAATAATCTTTGCTCTCTTGTCTTAGAATTTACAGTTCAATACATTCCAGCATCTTTAACCTCTTCACTTAACCACATCTAGCAGGTAAACATTTACATACTTCAACAGTTCAGATGAACATTTACTGTATTCTGTTTAACCCCTTTCTGAATCTTCTTTTGAAATCAAGGCTTAAACAGGTAACCACCACTTCCCCCAATTGCTCTATTGCCAGGCACAGATTAACATTCCCCAGCCCAGGTTTTCGATCCCCTCACCAGCCCCACCCTTTCTAAGGACCAGCTGTCTCAATTTTCAGGGACTAGAGGCCAGGGAAGAATGTACCTATAGACTGGTTAAGACCTCTGTTACCTTTCACCCCTCAAGAGGACTTTAGGATTATTTAAGCTGTAGGCTTAACAATGTGAGGTTAGTTAACAGTCCCTCTACCCCTTGTCCTTTACAGGAGTCAACCAGGGCTGCACCACTTTGTGTAAAGGAAGTCAGATGATCTGGAGCCTAATCAGGTCTCCTTCTCCACCCCTTAGGCTTCCTGGCTTACTTGGAGATGTGTGCTTGCCAGCGTGATCTTCCGACACACCCCTTTGCTGAAGGGGCGTTCTCCTACCAAAATCGGGCCTCCCCGCTCCCTCTCCTCACAGAGGAGAGGAGGCCCTACTGGGTGTAATCTCTGCACTTAGGCGGGGAGCCAGCCACTTGACGGAGCCGCTCCCCTCCCAGGATCTCCTCTTCGGCGGAAGGCCAGCCACTCGACGGAGCCGCTCCCTCTCCTCACCAGTGGCCGTCGGCGGTTCCTCCTCGTTGGCGCATTCGCGCATGCGCGGGGAATGAGTGGTCCGGCCAAAGAGATTGCTCCGTCTACTTCACACGGGGTAGTGACTCCGCAGCGGGCCTGCTCGGTCCTAGGCCCCTCCTGTGGTGACTACGCAGCTCAGTTGGGAGTAATCGCAGTGGCGCTGGATACCAAACAACTTGCCCCCTTTTCTCTGTCCTTCAGTGGCGCTGACACAGAAGCGCGTTCGGCGCCCCAGGGGTCCCGCTCACAGCAGAAACAGAGGAAACTGCTCAGGTCCAATAGACCCAAACTCCTCACTCCTCTTCCTCACGAGTGGGGAGGTTTGTCACGCGCTGCCGGTCCAGGTGCCGGTAAGTGAGTCTCAGTGTCATACAGGGCAGGAGCTTACTTCTCATCAGAGAGAGGGGGTGAAAAGGGGGGAATCCTTCACGTTAGAGATCCCAGATCTCCAGTTTCAGCAATAATCCACTAACCCTCCTTACTGGACAGATATAGGTGCACAGGCAAACTCCTAGTTTGATTCCCACTGCAGGGACCTCCTCAGCTCCACAGATCACTGGGATTAACCCCTTCACCTAACTTGGGCACCTCTCTGACCAGGGTCAGCAGGACAGAACTAACTTGGCTAGGACAACAGGAACGGGGGGTGGTGAACCCAGACAGAGGGCAACCCTTGCAAAGCAGTCCACCCTTAAGGACGCTACCCCCACCAGACCTCAGCCTTTACTCTAGCTGTTCCTCACTGGCAAGACAAAATGGCTGACCAGCATTTCGCCTTTTATAGGCTGACCCCCAGAGGTCCAGAAGGGACCAGAAGGTTCTGGAACGCCCTACTCTATCCTATGGGACAGGTTCTAGGTTTGTCAGTTGTGACAGTTGGTAGCCGACATTTTGTGACTCCAAAGAAATTCCTGTCAGGAAAGGCCTCTAGGCCTGAGGTGAAAAACTATGAGGGTGAAAAAGCACCTATCCCCTAGACCAACACCTTGAAAAATCTAGTGGACACAAAAATAAATAAAGGCATGAGGGGCAAAAAGGGGACAAAATAAATAATAAATTGGAGGGACTACGCAAAAAGTCAGACAGGTCTAACACGCGTCCCCCCCAGCTGAAAGTGGGGAAAACTACCCAACCCCTTGGGAGTCCTCATCACTAAGGCGGAAATACCTGGAAAGACTGTCTGCATTGGCGTGGTCCACTCCAGGTCGATGTTCCACCCGGAAGTCCATTCCCTGTAGGGAGATGGACCACCTCAACAGCTTGGGATTCTCCCCCTTCATCTGCATCAGTCAACGAAGGGGTCGGTGGTCAGTCTGAACCAGGAAGTGCAAGCCAAACAGGTATGGCCGCAGCTTCTTCAGAGCCCACACCACCGCAAAAGCTTCCCTCTCAATTGCACTCCACTTCTGTTCCTGGGGAAGCAGTCTCCTGGATAAGAAGACTACAGGCTGATCCAGGCCGTCTTCATTCAGTTGTGATAACACTGCCCCAATGCCATGTTCTGATGCATCTGTCTGGACAATGAACTCCTTGGAGAAGTCTGGGGCCCTCAGGACCGGTGCTGCACACATTGCCTGCTTCAGTTTTTCAAAAGCTTGCTGACAAGCATTCGTCCAAACTACCCGTCGAGGTTGTTTCTTGGGGGTGAGCTCTGTGAGTGGCGCTACAATAGTTGGCCCTTAATGCTAGGATGTACAATTTTATTTTAGAATGTTATGCATTTTCAGGATGCTAGACTCGGCTAGGAAACCTTTGTATTAGAGATCTGTTAAGGTTAGCCAAAGAACATGTCTTCATCAAAATGTAATGGAAGTAAAATTGTACATAATTCATGAAACGTTTTAATTTAAAGTTTTAAATTTTGTTTCATATTTTAATAAATACGGCCGGGGGGGTAACTCCCCCCCGCCTTCCAAAAACTCAAACTTGTGTCTGTCCCCTCCCATGGGGAATTGGTGTTGGGAGGGGGTGGCGGGCATCCCGGCCCATATGTATTATGCAAAAAGTCCAGCACTTAAGCTAAAACAGTTAAACAGTGCTCCTTTGCATGGATCTGAATTAGATGTGAAGAAGATTTGTGAAGACATAGAGTTTTGTTACTTTGGTGAAAAAGAGGACACTGCTGAAAATTATACAGTAATAGAAAGTAATGTGGAAGAGAATGTACAGATTGTAAGTACTCAAAATGTTGATCATGAAATTACAAAGTTTAAGATCATTTCAAGTGAAAGGCCACATTTTTCTTGTGTGTGTTGTTGACGAACTCATTATAAGAATCAGTCTCGGTTAGTTGATTTATATGTTAAAAGTGAAATGGAAAATAATAATGAATGGAAGGATTTTGCAACTTATTTGTTGGTTGAGAATTGTTTTGATTTGGGTTCTGATCTATGTATTTGTAAATATTGTTATAATAAATTAAATGAAAACAGAATGCCTGCTAGAGCTGTACATAATAATCTTGAGTTGGTAAAGAATCTGTCTGAATTGATGGGTTTAAATACCTATGAGTGTATTCTGATTCAATGTGTGCCTCCTTTTCAGGCTATTGTTCGCATGGAGCCTACGACAGGGAAATTGCCTCCTTCAGATTTACAGAGAGGATTAAAGGGAAGAGTTGTTTATTTGCCTTTAGATTTAAAGAAAAATATTGACACCATTGGCTTAGAAAAAGTGGGAGAGGAACCTCTAGTTATTCTAGTTAATGGCGATCCTACAAAGAGTAAGAAAATCTGGCAAGAATTAGTGGATGTTAGGAAAGTCAAAGAGGCAACATTGTATTTAGTAACAAACAATCAGTACTACAAAAATGTATATGTAGGAGAAGAGGAAACAACTTTAGAAGAGGACAGTGATTCATCAGCTGGACAGATTAAAAAAGTAGATGTGTCTAGAAGTGAACAGATTTATGAGCATTATAGTGTTTATCCTTTGCATTCCAAAGAAGTAATGGGGAATGCTATTGAGTTGTTCCAAATGAAAGAAGCCAAAGGAAGTCCCATAAGTCCATGGGAAGAAAGCTTGGAAGCTCGATGTTTTCCGCAATTGTTTCCAACAGGTCAAGGTGGAAGATATGATGACCGACCTGTTCAAATTCCTGCGTCGGAATACCGGACTTTAAGATTATATGCAGAAGATCCCAGATTTCATCAATGCATTCCATATTTGTTTCATCTTCTGTTTGATGGTGACTTCTCTGGACTATCTTATGCTGTGAACCATATACTGAAATCTAGAGTACATCTTCAAAATGTTTCGGCAAGGGACTTTATGAATAAAGTCCAAGTGGAAGACAGTATTTTGGAATCTCACCTAATCAATCTCATGGCATGTCAGCGTGGTACAAATGAGTATTGGTACGGTCATCATGGGGAATTGAAATGTATGCTAAAAAACTTAGGAACTCCTAGATGGTTCCTCACTCTTAGCTGTGCTGAGTATGCCTGGGAAGACTTACGTGAATTTCTTCGAGAGGCAAATGGAAACATAGAAAATATAGAATTCAAGACACCTGGAGAACTGTTCTCTTTGTATCCAGTTAATGTTTGCAGGTATTTTAATAATCGATTTGAAGCTATGATGTCTTTCATCACAAACAAAAGAAATCCTCCACTTGGAGAGGTTTTGGATTTCTTTTGGAGAAAGGAGTATCAAGCAAGAGGTGCTCCTCACAAACATATGCTGCTGTGGATCAAAGATGCTCCCAAATTTGGAACAGATTCGCATGACAAAGTGATGAGTTTCATTGAACAATATTCGACATGTGTTGTTCCGAAAAGTACTAAAGAAGACAATTTATGACATCAAGTCTTACGCTTTCAAACCGATCGCTGTGAAAAATACTGCAGTCGAAAGTTCAAATCCAAGGAGAAGTTCTACACAAAATGTCGTTTTGGATTTCCAAGACCAGTAATATCGAAAGGAAGAGTGAACAATTTTATGTCTTCACTGCAACATACTGTGACAAGAAAATCACCAAAAAATACGTACAACTTGAAAAGAAATGAGGAGTCAAAATACATAAATGACTACAACCCAGTTATTTTGTCCATGTGGAATGCTAACATGGATATTCAATATGTTGCTGACAACTCTATTGCTGTTGCTCGATATGTAATGTCTTACATCACAAAATCAGAAAAGACAGAACTGAAGGAAATGTGGGAGGATATTTCGCATGAAAAGAGCCTAAGTAAGAAATTATACAGTTACAGTCTGAAGATGTTGTCGCATCGAGAAACTGGAGCATATGAATGTTCAGATCGGTTATCATCAGCAAGTCTGTATGCCAAATCTAGATCTATCCTTTGGGTGAGTTTAGGTCTTGCTGCAACACGAAACCGAGTTTTGAAGTCTGTACAAGAAATTGAGTATTTGGCGGAGTTTCAACCAAACAGTACAGATATTTAGAAGACAAACATGTTGGATACATATTATCCAAATAGAAGTAGTCATCTTGAGAACGTTTGTCTCTATAAAGTACTGCAAAGCTATACTTTTAAGAGGAATATGACAGAAGATATCAATAAAGGAGTAGATGCTGTAATTGTATGTGAAGGATGTCTGGTGAAACAAAGAAAAGGACATTTGATTAATCATTGTAATTTGAGTTGCGAATCTCCTGATAAAAGGAAATTTTACTATTTAGCTCTTTTGCAACTCTTTAAGCCATGGCGTTCAGAAAAGGAACTACTTGGAGATTTTTTCAGTTATGAATATTCTTTCAATGCAACCAAGGATACCATAGAATATCCTGTTTTTCAAATTATCTGCAAATGTTGAACGATGTCATACAGCAAGAAGCTACCATTGCAGCAGAGATTGCTAGAGACAGTTCTCAAGACAGTCAGAGTTCTGCTTCATTGAGTCAGGATCCACTAGGAGGACCAGTTATCCAAAATAAAGCTGTCACTGCCATGGAAGAGGTGGAAAGAGCCATGGACCAAGCTCAGGAGGATGTAGTTAATTTAGAAGATTTGGAAAAACAACTAAACGTGGAGTAGAAAAAATATATAATGAAGTTACAGAACAGATTGAGCATGGTTTACGTCATGATAAAAAAGAGTGCTCATGTACGTCATTTGAACCTGGCCGACTGTACGTAAGTGGAGAAGCCGGAACTGGGAAAAGTTTTCTGATTAAATCAATTGCAACTTATCTGCAGAAAAGAACAGCGTCATCACTGTCTTGTGTTGTTACTGCTCCAACTGGGTTGGCAGCACATAACATTAAAGGGATTACTTTACATCGTTTATTGATGCTGCCAGTAGAGCATGATAATAAATGACAATACCACAAGCTATCTGGAGAAGCTTGTTGTGAAGTTGGTAGAGTCCTGAAGAAAATGAAACTTCTTATCATTGATGAGGTGAGCATGGTTTCAAATGTGATGCTTGCTTTTGTGCATTTAAGAATGCAACAAATTCCTAAAACAGAGTATGATGTGTTATTTGGAGGCAAACACATCATTGTCTTTGGAGATCTACTGCAGCTAACTCCAGTGAAAGGACAACCAGTGTTTAAGATGCTTACACATGAAGATACAAGAAAGTGCCTAGGAAGCACTGGAAATGTGAATATCTGGTTATATTTTAAATATGCAGAACTGCTTCAAAACATGCGACAGGCAAAGGATGAAGATTATAAAAATATTCTACAAGATGTAAGAATTGGAAAAGTAACTGAACATGGCAAAGAAGCTTAACAGTCACGATTATTTTCAAATTTGTTTCTCAAAGGAAAATATTCCCCCAGAGATTATTTATCAGAACATTGCTGAAAACAAAACTGTAATGTGCTTGATGCCAACTCTTCATGAATGTTCAGTCTTCAACAACAAAATGTTAGAGTTAGAAAATCAAGAGATTGTGAAACTGGAAGCAATTGATAAAATAGAGCACAAAGGAGTTACTATTGTTTTGTCAGAAAAGTTGAAATCAAAGTTGGATTCTTTAGAGAAGACAATATCTAAAACTGCTGGTTTTGAAAAGACTCTATATGCATGTTTAAAATGTCGTATAATTTTACGACGGAATTTAAATGTGGAAAGAGGTTTAGTAAATGGAGCAATGGGTCATGTTGTTGATTTTGTGTATTACCTAAATAGAGATGGAATTGAATTTTTGAAAATTAAATTTGATGGAATTGAAGAAGTACAACCATTTAGTCGTTGTTCTGCTCGATTTTTGCTTGTGAAAGATTTATATGTCCGCCAAAAACAGTTTCCTGTTTCTTTGCCATATGCAGTAACTATTCATAAATCTCAAGGTTTAAGTGTAGATAGTGCTTTGATGAATATGGGAAGTTCTGTCTTCAAGGAGGGTATGGCATATGTTGCTTTATCTCGAGTCAGAACTTTATCTGGATTGTACTTGATTGATTTTGATGAGACAAAGATTAGTGCAGATCTAAATTGTGTAAAGGAATATAATAGGTTAAGAAGAGAGTATGCTCCAAATTTACCTCAATATCCTCTATTTGAAAAGCATGTGGTAGGCCGAAAATGAAGAAATGAGAAAAATTGTAGCAAGGCTTTAGCAAAAAAAAGAAAAGTAGATGAACCAGTACTTGTAAGCAGAAGCAAAGAGCATTCTGTTGAAGATATTATTGGATTTCAGTTTGAGAACAGTTCTGGTGTCAACTGCTATGCTAATGTAGTGGTTAATGTTATTTTTTTCTCCAATGTTTGCAAGAACAGATTGTTGAAAATCGGTATCAAAGATTTTGTTGTTTGTTGAATACTGTGTTTGAGAAATGTAGCAGTGATAGAACAAATATAGAAAGTGTTTCTGCTGAACAAAACATGGTTTGTACCCAATGTAACTCTGCAATGCTATCAACATTTTTTTTACAAAGTTATGGACAGTACGTAATTTTAATGTTCCAACGATGTAGACCTGATGGAACTAAATTAACAACGTTGATTAAAAAATGTGTGGCTTCTCAATTATCAATTTCAGGAAGAACCTTTGTAACAGTAGCAATTATTTTCCATGATGGTCCTTTAACAACATCTAGACATTATACAGCTTATTTAAAATGTCAAAAAGGCTGGACCTATTGTAATGATGCTGTTTTGACTTTCCAAAAACGTTTGCCTTTTGACTTAAAAAAATCTTACCTAGTGTTGTTACAACCTAAATTTTAGGAAAAGTAATTGGACTACAAAGATTGGAGCAATTAATAAAGGTTAGTCATCAGAATACTATATGATGTTGAGATTCTGTTAGTTTACTGGTTGTTTAAGGTTTTATGGACATGATACACATCAGTGGATGGAGATATAAATATTGTTAGGTGTTACCAAAGACGTTGGAGCTTTTCATGCAGAAGGTCGGGAATGGAAGGTCAAGAGTATTATTAAGTATTTTCCAAACCAATGAATTTTTACGTACTATTTGGCCATGTGGGAAAGTATGTCAATGAAAAATGAGTTTCTCGGGTAAATGTTGATAATATATGTTTTTACATAAGAGTGTAATGATACTCAATTGATTTTCAAACAACGTTTGCCTTTTGACTTAAGAAATTCTTACCTAGTGTTTTTAGAACTGAAATTTTAGTGAAAGTAATTGGACAATGAAGATTGGAGCAGTTAATAAAAGTAAGCGTGTTGTTCAAAATTAGTTTGTGAGTGAAAGTGATCAAGATAATTAGTAAACTGGTAGTTGTCACAGAGGTAGTGTAAGTGTATCACATAGTAAGTGATATCAGTATTATAGGAAATGTTAAACAAGAGTGAGTCAGAGGTGCAAATAATTATTGTTAGATGATGAAATAGATGCTGGACTTTTCATTCAGAAAGTTGGGTAAATGGAAGTTTAAAACTACTATTAAGTAATTTCCAAAAGGAGGACTTTCCATATACTATTTGGCCATGTGGAAAAGTATGTACACGAAGAATACTTATTTCGGGTAAATGTGGTTAATATATGTTTCTATATCACTTTAGTTTCAGAGTATAATAATGCGATACTGTATCTTAGAAATTGCTGTTTGGAAGAAAATATTTAAGATATGTTTTTTCTAAGTTTTATGGGTTTTTTAAACACAATCATTTTGATTGTGTTTTTTTTTGCCCGCTGTGATATGACTCACTGTTTTAGTGAAAATCAATATATTCTGAGAACAGCAAAAATAAACCACATAACATGTTTGAGAAGTTAATTTGCATTTTGTATTGTGAAATATATATTATAACTGATCTATTTACTCTCTTCTACAGAAATTACATTTATAAGGTAAGTACGACTAATAAAAAATACATTTTCATTACTTTTTTATTTCTTTTTCTCTCTATCCTTCCCTTACTCCCTCTCTCTTAACCTCACTGCTTTCATCCCATCAGTTTCTCACTCATGTTCACTCCCTTTAACGCATCCATATTTCGTCACTGACTATTCTTTGCTCCTTCACTTAGTCTCCTTCTCTCACTCTTTCCTTCACTCCCTCTATCTCCTCACTCTTTTACTCTCCTTGTCTCATGCTCACTCGCCTTTATTCATTCTCTATCATCTCTGTTTCCTCAAACTTACTGTCATTCTCTTACTCTACGTCACCCCTGTCCCTTTATTGTGCTTCTCTCACTTATCCTCATTCCCCATACTTCACTCCCCTTCTTCTTAGTCTTCTCACTCACTCATGTTAAGTTAATCCCTCTGCTTCACTCCCCTTCACCTCTCTTTACTTCCTTTGCTCACTCACTAATTCCCCTTCTGTGACTCACCTAACGGCACTTCAAACACACCTTCACAAAACTCCCTGTGTCCTCTTACTTTCTCTGTACTCTTCCATCACTCCCTCTCTCTTAGCCTCACTGTTGTTAACGCACCTGCACTAATTCCCCCTTCCCTCTCCCTCATTTCCCTTCCCTAACTCCTCTTTCTTCATTTACTTTTGCTAACTCCCATTCCTTTAGTACCTTACTCACGTTCCTTTTATTTGTCTGTCTTTCTGTTTCTCTGAATCTATCTGCCTCATTATCCTGTTAGTTATTTGCTGTTTCTTTATTTCTCTTTCCCTCTTTTTGTCCTTCAGCGTTAGTTTGTTTCCTTTTTTTGTTTTTTCATCTTTTACTTTATCTGTTAGTACCCTTTTGTGACTTTTAATCTCCTGCCTTGTCTCCTGTATTGTTAATAATGTTTTATAACTGATTTGTTTTTTCGTTTTCACAGATTTTTCATTTATAAGGTAAGTACGACTGACAAAAAAACCTTTTTTATTTCTCTTTTTGTCAATCCTTCCATCGATCCCTGTCTCTTAGTGTGACTCTCTCCATCACCTCACTCTGTCACTTCTTTTCCCTCACCTACACTGCCTCATTTTCCGTTCTTTGATCCCTCACTGAGTCTCCTTCTCCCACTACTTCCTTCACTCCCTGTTTGTACTCAATCACTCACTTCCATTGTCTCATACTCACTCGACTTTATCCACCCTCTATCATTTGTCTTTCTTCAACTTCACTGTCCTTCTCTCACTCACCTCACCCTTGTTTTGTTAGGCTGCTTCCCTCAGTACCCTTTATTCCAATCCTTCACTCCCCTTCTCCTTTCTTGTTTCCCTCACTTACTTTTTCTCGGTTCATTTGATTTACTCCCCTTCACCTCTCTTTCCTTCTTTTGCTCTCTTACTTATTAACCTTCCCTCACTCACCTTACTCCACTTCACTTACTCCTTCTGTCACTCCCTTTAAACTCTGACATCCTCACTTGTCTTTCTTCACTGTCTCTCTGTTAGCCTTACTTCCTCTGTCCCTTCACTATCTCACTGCCCTTCCCTTACACTCACTCTCTTTAACTCACCCACACTCCATTACTTGTCTTTCTTTGCTCCCTCACTCAGTCCCCTTCTCCCACTCTTTCCTTCACTCTCTCTGTGTCCTCACTCCTCTTGTCTCACGCTCATTCACCATCTCTCTTTTGACTGTGCTATGTCTTCCTTTGCCTGTTCCATGTTTCTCTGTGTGTGTGCCATCTCACCCTCTGTCTGCACAATATATGCATGTGCGTGTGTCATCTTACCCTCTGCTTGCACCATCTCACCCTCTTCTTGTTCTATCTCACTCTACGCCTGCAACATCTTACTCTATTCCTGTGGCATCTGTCCCTCTGCATGTGCCATCTATCTTTCTTGACTCTTAATCTCCTTCCTTCTCTCTTGTATTGTGAAATATACATTGTATGCATTATAATTTATTTTTTTCTTGTGTTTTAAAGATATTATATTTAAAAAAAAATTCTTTAACTTTTTTTATATCTTAGAAGGTAAGTATAAGAAATAAAAAATTTGTTTCACATCAGTGTCTAAGTTTTCATTATTTATAAGGTAAGTATTAGAATCAAAAATACGTTTGTTATCACTCTCTTATTGTGACAGAATAACTGCCTCACTCTTTCTCAGTCCCTTGCTCCCTCTCTCTATACATGTCTGTCCCTTACAGTTAATCTTCTTTGCTCGCTCTTTCTATCACTCCTCCTCTTTACCTCAGTCAGTTTCCCTCTTTCTTTATTTTTTTAGGTTTGATCTTTTTCTCCTTCCTTCACTCTGTTATCCATTTCTTACCTGTTAGTAAACCTTCATTTATTGTCACTCCACTTCCTCCAGTGCACTTCTTCTCTCTGTTTCTCACACCTCTTCCCTTTTGTGTTAACTTTTGTTTACACTTCTTTGTTTTGAAAACAGTGTCACAGGCCTTTAAATATTCGTTAGTTACCACCGAATACTATTCGGTGGTAAATAATGAATTCCTGTGTACATGCACATCTGTGCATGTACATTTGTGCCATGTGGCACAAATACATGCCCTAAGACCATGTATGTGTGTGACATGGCACACAAGTCAGAATTAGGGGTGCAACAGGGTATCAAAGTGACAACCTGTCCCCCTTGACAATTCGGTAATTTTACCGATTCAATTTTTTACTGATTCAGTAATTGTCATTGATTCCTATTGGCCTCAAGACCCATAGGAATCAATGGAAATTACCGAATCGGTAAATACTGATTCAGTAAAATGACTGAATTATACAGATTCGGTAATTTCAAAAGAGAAATTACTTACATCCCATTTACCTACTCTTAAATATTGAAGTGGTATGATTTGGTATTTATGAGTAGGTAAATCGAGATTACGTACATCTGGCCCATTGACTTGTAACATATTTATATACATATGATACATTTCAGTGCTTTGGAAGTAGTACAGTATACTATAGGTAAACACCTTATAGGTTTATGCTGTACCACATCCTTATAGTTTTGCACTTTGACATTCACTATGGCAATAATGGGCTTGATAATATGAGGGGTATTTCAAGAATTGGAGTAGAAAGTATTATAAACCAATAAAATCTTTTGTTATGAGGTCACATGGTTGGACGTAAGCTTACGGAGCGTTTACGGAGCATTTACAGAGCGCTTACGTAAGCTTACATTGCGTTTATGTATTATTTACGGAGCGCTTACGTCATCTTACGATGTGCTTACGTGGTACGCACCATCGCGAGATATATAATTGCTTAAATAAAGTTATAAATGGTCTTTAAAAGTTTAAAATAAACATGTTCTTTATTATCCCAGATAATGTATACCTTTACATTGTACAATGAATACGTAGATATAACGATTTAAAGTTTATAAAACTTTCGGGGGTAAGAGCTCGAAGCTTTTACTGTGCGCGGACGGAGCTCTTACGTTGCGTGCACGTGCGACGTACCCTCCCGAGATTTGTTACTACTTAAAAAAGTAATATACTGTTGTTAAAAGTTTTTAAAAAAACATTTTCAACATTAAAGCAGATATTGTCTACCTTTAAAATCTACATTTAAAACGTAGATATTATGTTTTAGAAATTGTAAAAAATTTGTCGGGGTAAGAGCACAGAGCGTTTATGGTGTGCTTACGGAGCGCTCACGGAGCGCAGACCCTGTAATCATATAAAAAAAATAATTGAAAATAAAAATTATATATATAAATTCACTTGGGCTAAAGGAGTCCCATCAGACCACCCATTATGGCGGCATTTCATCATATGGGGATTAGTGGTTGTACCAGGCATCACCTGGATCAACTCATGACAGTGCATGAGTGGAACCGACACATATAGCCACAGTAATGCTCAAAAAGAATCATAAAGAAAGTCGTGCAGTGCTATTGAAAATGTGCTAACTAAAATTGGCTACCCAGATCGCTAACCGTGATTAGTCTGGGTGTCAAGATTAAAATTACGCCTAGTTGTGAGTGAATAAGACTACCATGTGGCGATGTGCAAGTGGTCGACTAGTTTCAGCTAACAGGAGTATTGCTCCAGCTTTCGTCAGGACCTAAAAAAAACGTATATGAAAAGCTACTGCAATACAAATAGGGAGTTATATACACACATGTGAGAGGAAATATGTTGTAACAATAACATGTAGTATACTCAAGGAAGTCATGTTTCCCTATTAACAACATGGAACCCCAGTGTCCACTGCTCACAGGAAAAGATCTTCTTCCTGTCAAAACAAAGAAAAAATACATTGTATTCATTCACACAAATGAAACCATATGACGCCACACACAACACCCAGACAGGGGGTACCTACAGAAGCAATTTGCATTCTGCCCAACCTATAAGCATATTAGCTTCATCACTAGGAGGCATTTCCTCAAAGTGAAACTCACCCAGCTTTGTGTGGGTGAAGACCTCATCTCGCCCGGCAACAGCTCGGGAAATGGAGGCCCGCTCTGGTGTGCAAAAGAAAAGGACACATATTAGCACATATATCTTATGTGTCCAGCCGAATCGCTTTGCACACACTAACCCAGTAAAAGTGTGACAGACTCATGTCCAACCCGTCAAGCAAGCTCCCTCCGTCACTTCCCCACCTCTAGTGTTTGATAGCATAAAACTCTATGGGCAGGACTGTGCCTACCAAGGTGTGAACAGTATAAAGGACTGGGAATCTGTAGTACATTATTGCCTTAAGAAGGGAAACTGAAGGCAGAGTAGTGCCATCAGCCAACAACTGTCCACCAATTGTCAGTACTGTATGTGGCTCAAGGTACTGTGTTATATGCTGGTGGACACATAAGATCCTCAGATTCCGACATAATGGTATTATAGGCGCCAGGCTCAATGGTATTTATAAGCACTGGACTGGAATTGCTCCTGAAGAACACTAAGAAACCAGTATGCCAAAATTACTTAAGGAAAATGAGAAACACCACTCCCTATCGATACTGTTCTTTAAAAAGAAAGAAAGCGCTGCAATATATGGTAGTTCTTTAGGCTTACCTATCCGTCGGTACCTCGCACCAAGATCCGAGCGGAAGGGGAGGCACCCATAGATCGGACCGGTTTGTTTTTAAATTGTAGCTGAATCAATCGTCAGCCAGTCAAGACATGGAATGTGGCCATGTGATCCAAAACCGGTTCTCTTGAGAAATGCCAATAAGTGAGTAGGATACTCACTGTTATGGGCAAAGGCGGACTAATTGAAAGCCCTTACCGCGAGTGCTGGCACTGATCTGTTCGCTCATGCGCGGGAGTGCCAAACAAAACACTATTATCTTGCGCATGCGCGAGAGCTGGTGAATGCATCCATGGTTGTAACAAAGGATTGAATTACAGAGCACAAAGAACGCATGTGATACAGTGATGCTCGAGATTAATTATGTGCCTATATTCTAAGAGGGAGCACGATTATCCCTCTTTATTAGATCGATATAATATGATCAACCAGCAGTGAAATGTCACTGTATCCATAATGAACAGTATCGGGTTGATGTGGTGTATAAGGCAGTACTATAAACGGTCAAATAAGACTGCCAATGTAATCCAGATACACCTAGTTTTAACAAAGTGTAAAAACCAGATCCGGTGACATGAGAATTTGAAATTCATGAGTTGACAGGTCGTAAAATTATTTCCCCTTTTGACCCTCCGCACATTTGTTTTTTGTGTATGTACGAGTGACCTTATGGGTGAATGAATGAATGTGTGTGTAGACGTAGGAATCAGTGAGTGCGTATGAAGTAAATGGTATTGGTGTGTCAATAGTTTAAAAAACGATACTCTGTATTTTACACTAGGTGTAACAGAAGTTATATTAGAGTGTAAGGAGGTGCATTGTATTATCACATGAAGTATATCATCAGTGGTGTGATCATTGATGTTAAATGAGATGTCATCAGTGATGTCATCAGTGATGTCACTGACCATGTCATGAATGATGTAATATGTGACATCATCAGCATTGGATTGCGGATGCGTGAAATATATAGTTAGTGCAACTAACTATATGTGGAATTTCATTGGTTTTATATCAATAAAATGTCCAGCTAACTATATAGGAGGAATTTCAATGGTTTTTTATATGTTAATTCCTAACTATATAAGGGCTAAAATCTATGGTTTTTTCAGTGAATTTCCAAGGTTTTTTAAAGGCTAATGCCTAACTATATATAGTCTATAACCTATGGTTTTTTCAGTGAATTTCATTGGTTTTTTAAAAGCTAATATATATATCTCTATATATATACATATATATATATATATCTTTTCACTTCTCTCTCTTTTCTCTTTCTTACAGACTCTCCCTTGAAAGTCCCTCTGCCCATTCTCTCTCTCTCAGGGACGTAGCTAGAGCTTGTGGCACCCGGGGCTATCCCTCAGATTGCCGCCCCTGGGGGGGTGCTGGGGAAAAAGGCCGGTGAGCACTTGAAAGATGTCCGAGAGACACGTAGTATTGCTGCTAATAGTTACCTCGATCATGCAAGTTACATGCACATACATGAGGGATTTTAATTTTTGCCCCTGAGAAAGTGTGACTTCTAGATGATGAAATGTCACTCATAATTACAATGAAATTCTGAAAGTGCCACACACAGCAATCTGAAACCTTGGCAGCTATCATGGATGGGCCACAGACTCAGCCACCCACCCCTCTGATCTGCTGCTGCTCTCCTCTTACCTCACTCGCTCCAAGCAGGGTCTATGGCAGGCAGGGGTGGTTCCAAGAGATGCAACTTCATAGTCACTGGTGCTGAACAATACTAGTGCATTCTTTGCAAGGTACTTCAGAAAATCATGCAAATAGTTCAATAATAAAGCCAGACTCTTCTCATCCAGAGGTGTGTAGGCAAGCATTGAACCAATACAGACAAACAGTCTTAAAAGGTGAGGCGCTCCATAGACGCACTACCTGATGAGTGGCATTTCAACGACTATGAGTGACACTCGCCAGCAAGTTTACCTAGACTGAATAAATGATACAAATAACCAAGTGTTAACTGTATTCAATCCTGGTGTGGAGCGATTTACAACCTGTCTGTGCATTAGCTTGTACTGTGCACAACATGAAAATAGCCTAGGGTTTAGAATTTGAGTCTCTGCCTCGAACATGCACTCAGCAATGCTACAAAGTGTGCTGATGTCCTATTCATCAGTGGCTATCCTTCAATATGTGAATGACCCATCATGACTATCTGAATGTATCCACGTCACATGATTATCAAATTATTGTCAACTTATTATAAACTTATTGTCTTACCATCATCCAGGTATGCATGTCAGTTACCTGTTGATGAAACCCTGGACATCTTCAGAAGCAGTAGATTGGGCTCCCATAACTAACTAGTTCTGGTCTTGTGCTTTTGGGTTTTCCATTGCAGGCAGCGACTTTGGAGTGCAAGGCTGGCTGTAGGCAGTCAGGCAGGCTCAGGCTGCAAGCCAACGCTGGACGGGGCAATTCGGTTTACCTGTCCGAGAGAAGCGGTGTGGACTCTTATGGGGCAGGGTTAGAGATGGGAATGGCGTTCTTCACCACATCATTGCCTGAGCAGCCATAGATGGACTTGGGATGGGACACTCCTACCTTGGTCAAACCTCAAAAGGTTTGTGAAGTCACTCCTTGTGTGCTCTGGGGAGCCTGACAAATCCCTAATGGATTTAAAATTGTCAAGAACCTCCGCATAGAGCTGGAAGCTCACTCAGAGCAGGGCTGGCAAAAATGTCCAAGCCCGCCCTGCTGCTTCCCTTCTTTTGCTCTCTATCTTTTCATTCATCCATTCTCTGTCTCTTCCCTCTCTCTTCTGCTTCTGATCGCTTATGCCTCTCTCTAGCCAAACCATTCTCCCTCCCTCGCACTTTGATCTGTTTTCTCTCTCCCTCTTTTCCTCCGTCTCCTAAAAGCCCCTGATGCGTGAGCTGCCGTTAACCTAGAGGAGCTGGAGACCGGCACGAGCTGCCGGTCCAGGACCGTCAGAGCCTGGCGTGCCATAGACGTTACCTTTACGTGTGTAAAGTGATTGCAATCGTCATTTAAGAGTCAAGTTTAGTATCAAACAGCATTTCCTAGGCAGTCCTGCTAAGCTAGGGTAAGTCAGAGCGAAAGTTGAAAAAAATTGGATCAACTTTCATACAGTTAAAAAAGTTATTTTGACATTCAAGAAAAATTTAAAAGTTGAATGTTGAAATGGTACTTAACAGAGCAGTATATAACTGTGCACATCTATTTTAAAAAACACACACACACACACACACACCCTCGTAGATTTTACCCCATAATTCACCTCTCCATGTGTTGTGGTGTGTTTTATTTCCATTTCTCTGGTCATACAAAACGTGGCTCCTCGAGCTTCTGTGAAAAATATAATCCTCAGAGCCATCATGACGTTTTGGTGAAAAAATCGGACAGTTCAAGTGCGATTTATATATTTTATAGAATAGATAGCTTTCTTCCGCCACGCCTTGAAAAAATTCAAACACACCTTCTGATCTCCAGGGGCTAATGGCACAACAAACAATTCATTAAACGAGCCCTGCGCCACGCTTTGATCTTGGAGGAGGTCGGAATGCAAACCAAACCCGGGAGAACAGATAATTTGGAACTGTTTATTACCAGCAAGTTACCCCCTGAGCCCCCTCTCTAACTCCGGACCAGGGCTGGGCACACACTTACTTGAAAAGAAATTGCATCTGCGGCCTGCTTTTCACGCGAAGCCTTCCAAGTTCCACCTAGCACTCCTCTCCCTGTTGTGTCCTGCCTCCCACATCAGGCTCATTCGGGCTGCCCAGATCACCTCAAGTGCACAGTTCTTAGTGCTGGGGACGCGAGCGAACCACTCTGGCAGCTGCAGTCTGCCCAGGTGTTTAAGTGACCCTGCTGCCACCCAGGCCATTGTGGGACAGGCTGGGTCGAGTTCAGCAGAGCTCTTTCACATGGACTCACGAAAGTGAAAGCAGGCCGGCGAATCAATGCAGTTTAGATTGTAAACTTAGCAACTCGGAGCCCAGCCCCCAAAGAAGTCTCCCGTGCAGCGCCGCCTCAAAAAGGGTGCCGCCTGGGGCGGACCGCCCCTCCCACCCCCCCCTAGCTACGCCGGTGCTCTCTCTCTGTCGAACTCCTTCTTACTCTGCGGCGAGCCTCCCGGGCCCCGCCCACAACCAGGCGGCGGCCATCTTGAGGCGGCTCGGGCCGCGGCGGTGATCTCGGGGGTAAAACGAGGGGTGGGCACCCTCGAAATTAAAATAAAAACATTATAAAATAAAAGACAGAAGCCCCCCAAGCCCCCCCCAAAAAAATATTTTAACGAAAAATCGCGGGGTGCCAACACTTCTTCGATGAACTGCTGACAGCCAATCAGATCTCACGATGAGATGCTGACAGCCAATCAGATCTCACGATCAGAGATATGTGGTTAGGCTCCGCCCAGATATATAATTTGATTCTCTTCTGATTTTCTCAGGAACTACTGGAGGGATTTACACGATTTAACCAAAAGCGTGATCTGCGTACCAGACACTACCATTTTGACAAGTTTGGTGTAATTCCCTTCAGTGGTTCAAGCTGTAGCCGAGTCTAAAGGTCCTAGGGAAATTAACATGGGGAAAACACGTTTTGGGACCCCCCTTTTTTCTCAGCCCCCACTTGACTAATCTCCCCCAAACTTTCAGGGAAGGAGAGGAGCAGAGCGAGCCATCTTCTTTGAGAAATTTGCGAAGATTCATCAACCAGCGCCAAAGTTATTCCCAATAGAATGTTGGTGATTTCCTATGGAAACTAGGTCCTAACTATATATACCTACTGGCTACCGCCAGTAGGTAATTATAATAAATATATCTATTCACTGAAAAACCATAGGTTTCAAGCCTTAGATAGTTAGGAATTAGAATTTAAAAAACCTTGCAAATTCACTGAAAAAAACATAGGTTTCAGGTCATATATAGTTAGTAATTAGCATTTAAAAAACCTTTGCAATTGCACCTATATAGTTAGTTGGACTAACTATATTTTGCGCACCCGCAATCCACTGCTGATGATGTCACATATTACATCATTCATGACATGGTCAGTGACATCACTGATGACATCTCAAATGACATCACTGATGATATCATTCATGTGATAATACGATGCACGTCTTCAGACTCTAATATAAC
This sequence comes from Lissotriton vulgaris, assembly GCF_964263255.1. Classification (NCBI taxonomy): domain Eukaryota; kingdom Metazoa; phylum Chordata; class Amphibia; order Caudata; family Salamandridae; genus Lissotriton; species Lissotriton vulgaris. The sequence continues at coordinate 19,396 of NW_028249366.1, forward strand.
CTTTGATACACCCAGTGTTAAACACAGACTACCATTCTTGAAACCATTGACACACCAATACCAGTTACTACATACGCACACACTGATTATTAGGTCTGTACACACATCCGCTAATTTACTCATACATACAGTCACTAATCAATACAACACTATCATCTGCACTCAAACACCTATACAGACACTCACACTCTGCCACTCATCCATGGAGGCACTCACACATCTAGTCAGTCATGCAAAGAATCAATCACACTTCCATTTCATCAACTATACAGTTATACACACAATACCTTAGTTATTCAAACATATACTAACACATACTTACTTTGTTATACAAATACTGATACAAGTACAGAATGATCATACAGCCACTCGCACAATCAGTGGCTCTTATGTATAGTCATTTATATATGCCAGCTACCCACACACACACTCTCTCCCATACAAAAACGTGGGCAACCAATGAATCACACATATAGCCACTCATATAGCTACTGATCAACAAATGCAGTAGCTTACACAACAACAGACATACTGATGCACACATTCAGACAGTTTAGTCACTAACCCATGCATTCAGTAAGACACATTTAATCACTCACTCATACATTCAGTCACGTACCTACTAAATCTTTTATCCAAACACTTATACATCCACTCATTCTTCAATATGCAAAACATATTTAAACTTTACAGAAACACACAGTCACTGGATGATGTCATCAGTGATGTCATTTGAGATGTCATCAGTAATGCCATCAGTGATGTCACTGACCATGTCATGAATGATGTAATATGTGACATCATCAGCAGTGGATTGCAGGTGCGCAAAATATAGTTAGTCCAACTAACTACATAGGTGCAATTTCAAAGGTTTTTTAAATGCTAATTCCTAACTATATATGACCCGAAACCTATGTTTTTTCAGTGAATATATATAGGTGTACAATGCTGTAAATAATAGGAATATGGTATACAAAATGTGAACTAAACGTTGGTACAAGTAAGAAAACGGACAGGAACATATGTAGTTGGAACATACCATGTACACTAAGTACTTTGTCTGATAACCTGAGGTGAATGAAAAGTAAAGAGAAAGAAGTAAAATGGGAGAACTACATGTATAGGTAGATGTAAGGCGTAGTCAGCAAACAGGGCTTTGAGTAAAAAGCACAAACACACAGAATTATACCGAGGGAGATAGTTTGGAAACCGGGTACAGCTTAAAAAACAAGGAATATGAACTAACTTGAAATTAACTATGAAAAAATAGCTCAGTCCTTACACATTGTTTTTAAATTCACTTTTTTATAATACACAGGAGCACTTTACACAGGTTGGTGTATAATTAGTAGGACACCGAGTAGAACTAAAGAGGACATATGTGTAAAATATATACTGATGCTGACAAGTTGATATATGTGCCCATGTTCATAATCAGGGATTTAACCCAGGATTTGAGGTTTGCATTTATGGTTGCATAACTGCTTTATTTTCCAGATACAGGGATTAAACCCAGTATTTTGTGGCAATATTCAGGGATTCATCCGGATATTATACAGTGGTCGGCAAAATGCAATAATCACAAATGTTGCTGTGAATGATTGTAAATAACGCACTATATCTAAAAAGTTCGAAAATATGCTTAGTCTGTCTACTATGTTAATGCCCAATTGTGGTAATTTTAAAATGAACCAATCACTAAAAAGCACTGTGCACTTTAAATACACTTTGAAAAAATGGTTACGCTGTCATGTGATCAAGGCTTTGTGCCGAAACGTTATGGCGACAGCGACAGCTGAATAAATTTTGAAAACCAGCATCTCATGTTTGGTCCGTGTCTGTTTCCAGCGCGATCGAGAGCTAAGGCGATTGCGAGAGGAGAACGGAGGTTGGTGTATATATATATATATATATATACACACACACATATATATATATATATATATATACACACACATATATATTCACGAGTACCCTGAGCAAACAGTCCATTGTATTTTTGGATGTGGAAATATATGTCCATGAGAGTAGCTTACACACTAGATTATATCGTAAGCCCACAGCAGGGAACACACTGCTACATGCTGAGAGTCACCACCCAGCACACCTGATACGCAGCATCCCCTATGGGGAGATGCTTCGTATTCGAAGGATATGTAGCAGTGATGATGAATGCCGGCTGGCACAATCTGCATGTAGGGCCCGATTTGTAGAGCGAGGCTATAAAGCAGATACTTTAGATAATGCTACTAAGAGAGCCAACAAGATCGATAGACTTACACTCCTGGGCTCAGGTAGTGTTCAAACTAGATCTGCTCCTGTGAATACTGGTGAAGAGACGAGACTAATTATGGCATACAATAACCAGCACAGGAGTATCCATAAAATAGTCAAAGATAACTGGTTCCTGGTCTCTTGTGATCCGGTTATCGGATCTATCATCAACAAAAATCCTAGCATTACCTACCGTAAAGCCCGCTCCATGAAAGACAGTCTAGTGTCTAGTAGCCCTGAGGTGGTTTCTGGGTCATGGCTCAATGAGAGCAAAGGCTTTCTAAGATGCTCTACCTGTAAAGCCTGTAGACATGGCATTAATAAAACGGAAGTTACCACTCCTCTTTCGCCCTTTCCAATTAAAATCAAACAAAAGCTAAACTGCAAATCAGAGTTTGTAGTTTTCCGTCTTGGAGTGCCCGTGCGGCCTGAGATATGTAGGCAGCACCCGTCCACAAGTGCATAAGCGAATATTACAGCATCTGCGAGCAATCAAACATGCAGATGCAGCTTACCCAGTAGCTAGGCACTTTGAGAGCGAACATGGAAAGGATGCGTCCCTGCTGAGATATTTTGCGATAGATTGTGTTCCTCCCCAAAGGAGAGGCGGTGATAGAGAGTCTCTGTTACGGAAACTTGAGACCCGCTATATAATACTTTTAGATACCAAGGCACCGCAAGGTCTTAACATTGGGGAGGACTGCCACACCTATCTCTGAATTTCTCTGCGAATTCTATACTGCTAGCCACCCATGAACCCATTGACCCGGCATGTTCTTCCAAAGTTGCACTTTTAAATGTTGAACTGTGGATCTTAAAATCTGTATAAACAACTTGATCCCTTTTACCCTCCATGACCAATATAAATTTTCAAAATTTTGATTCATTTTCACGTATTTGGTAGCACTTTTTTGCCATCGGTTAATGTTGCACTAACAGCATATTTGCACAATACGTTGTTTACATCTCAGGTTATGGCACTCGCCCACTAGGGCTTTATTGCATATTGTGTTGATTCCTTGTCAATAGAACAACACAATCCAATCAATTTTGTAAAAGAATATGCTATACTTTTAATGGTTATATTTTAGTATTTATATAACTATTTATTTGGCTTTTAACTTTTATAACAGTTTTAAAAGTTTTTGTAGCCGTTGCCATGTAATTTTCTATGTACTAACATGAAATCTTCCTGAGTGTAATATTGTTTACGTTTACATAATGTATGGTATCAACCAAGATTTATGATCAATGTGTGACAGTTTGTGCAATATGGGCATTTATGCCCTAATGTTATACCTGCAAGATTAGAAACATTGAAAGTATTTTGTCTGTTTCTATCACACGTGATGGCACTTTTGCACTTTAAATGGGTGATCAGCCCTCGTGACGTTGTCATGTGATCAAGGCTATCTCTAGCCGAAACGCGTCATGGCGGACTGGTGCTGGGCTAAAAATTAAATAAAAATATTTGCACCAATATATGGGTCTTGCTGGTTCCTGTGTTGCTGATCGGCTGATTTGCTGTGTTGGTATATCTGCGGGAGCGCCACGTACCTTATATATATATATATATATATATATATATATATATATATATATATATATATATATGTATATATATCCATCACAGTCCAGGACCCTAAATTAGACTGGCCATTCGGAAGCTGATTTTCCAAACACCACTTTATTGCGACATGCTCGTAGAGATTAAAACATGAAATTTGCTTTCTGTCTGCTTCAATGCCAAACGCGTTTCGAGAGTTTAGCATACTCTCTTCTTCAGTGGCTTAGGTCAGAAAGGTGAAGTGTCTGCATTCTGTGATTCATAACAAGCACTTGCCCTTCATGGGCGTGGCCACACATGGCCTTCTGGGCGCTGTAGTTTAATGCTGTGTATTCCAAGTGGATGCGCACTTCAACAAAATAAAACGTTTTTTACTTCCCAAGTGGGTGAAAGTCAAGATTCATGCCTTCTCTCCACTCAGCTTTACTGTGGCAACAAGGTGTGGGCTCGCTCTCATACCTGGATAGAGTCACGCTCCCCTTCCGCCTTGGGCACTGTTTCACAAACGTGGTATCAGCAATATACATCACGTTTCACCACACGCTCAAACCAAAGCGTGAATGCACTCGAAAATCCAGCAGTAATCACCATGAAATTAAGCCATCCAACAAAGTTCGTGGGTATTCAGTTTATTTCCAGCATGGAAAGACAGTTCATGGAACTAAACCCCCAACGCGTTTCAGCGATCACTCGCCTTGGTCACGGGTGAATAGTGTTAGGACATTATACAATAAATAAAGTTTTCAAAAAACACTTCCTTGTGTAAACATAAACAAAGGACAATGTGCACAAAATAAACATCGCTGCCATCTTGGCATGGTAAAAGTGTAGTATGCCAAAACTGAAAATATAAGGCGACATTCTAAGCATACATGTTGATATATATATTAGCATATATATAACTGCTAATAACGATGTATGGTGATTATAGCAATATTTACAATCGACTAACAGTACTGGTAAAGTACTTAATAAACACATTCATCCCTAGTGGGAAAACAATACACATGACTAATATCCCTAGTGGGAAAACATATGCAAATTACTGCTGTGGTAAATTGTGAAGAAACTAAGGGAATCAAATTTGGTAATTCAAAGATTATTGTAAATCAATGAATATTATTAGTTAAAGTGTCCATAAATCCCAAGTGGGATTTTGCAACCAGAAACCCCAAGTGGGAGTTAATTCTTCTGTATAGGCATAGCTTCACATAATGAATTTACCTGTAGAAAAAACAAGAATGTCAAATCAGAACGGCTGCTACCACAGTTCAGACGGCCTACATCATATTACTATAAAGTGTGGGACAAATCAAATGTGAAGTGATTTAAAAACAAAAGAATCATTGCTAGGAGCCCGAGAGGACAACCAACTAGTATATACATGTATGCAGACAATATACATTACACAGGTTAATCTCCCAAATGCCATTTCAGTTCCTCCTCAGAATTCAACCCTCCTGGAATTGGTGTGTCTTAATCAAGAATGTATTTGCTTTCTAATTGTCGCAGCCTGCGTATTCTGTCACCACCCCTCTTCATAGTTGGAATTTTGTCAATCGCAAAGAATTTTAGTAAATTGCGATTGCTCTTATGATGTTCTTCAAAGTGGCGAGCAACTGGCGAACTTTGGTCCTTGTTCTCAATTGCCCTCATGTGCTCTAGAATGCGTTTTTTTGCAGGGAACATAGTGCTCCCCACATATTTCTTAGCACATGGGCACACCAAAATATATGTATTGTTTTCCCACTAGGGATGAATGTGTTTATTAAGTACTTTACCAGTACTGTTAGTTGATTGTAAATATTGCTATAATCACCATACATTGTTATTAGCAGTTATATATATGCTAATATATATATCGACATGTATGCTTAGAATGTCGCCTTATATTTTCAGTTTTGGCTACTACACTTTTACCATGCCAAGATGGCGCGATGTTTATTTTGTGCACATTGTCCTTTGTTTATGTTTACACAAGGAAGTGTTTTTTGAAAACTTTATTTATTGAATAATGTCCTAACACTATTCACCCGTGACCAAGGCGAGTGATCGCTGAAACACTTTGGGGGTTTAGTTCCATGAACTGTCTTTCCATGCTGGAAATAAACTGAATACCCACAAACTTTGTTGGATGGCTTAATTTCATGGTGATTACTGCTGGATTTTCGAGTGCATTCACGCTTTGGTTTGAGCGTGTGGTGAAACATGATACAGACAGGGAGCCTTTGACCCTGAACTTGCACCGCAGTCTGAGTGTCCCGGTTTTCTCGAAGGAAGTGAACCGTATACAATTATTCAAGCCGGTTGACCGCTTTACTAAGGCGCCTTTCTGCGTTGGCTGGAAATGCAAACAACAAGCACGGCAGCAAATAACATGTGACCCAGTGCCGCAGTAGATCTTGGACGCGATTGAGGCTTCATCTGATCTGAGACGTCTCCGTGTGGGTGAGCGCTTGTCTGCCGCGTAAAATATCGCAAACGCAAGTGTTCGCATTACATACCCCCGCTTCACAGGGATAGAAGCTACAGAAGCGTGTGGGGTTAAAGAGAACATTTAAATGCCAGAAACAAATTGTGGATAAAAACACAGGTTTGGCGCCTTACTGTAGTAACGCGACTGTCTCCTGCACGACCGCCAGTAAACATTAAGTCTGGGGGAGTCGAGCGAATGTTTCCAGCACACCTGATATTTAATACCATTGAAACAAGAACAGTTCGGTAATATTTTCCAATATATGAGCATGTTGAGTTGAATACAATTAACTCTTCGAATCACAGTCATGGATGATGAAATTGAATCACGCAGGAGGATGAGTGTCCAATCAATGTTCATTCAGACAACAGTGCAACAAGCTCAGCCTGGTAACTCAAGCCTCCCAATATCTTTACAACAGAAATATTCAAAACTGGAGAAACTGATTAGGAAAGAAGTTTTTAAATGGTGGGAGGCAATCACCCTAGAAAAATACCAAGAGGAAAATAGAGTGCCGAGGGGCTTGAGAATTTTAATCGCTCCATCTTACGAAGAACCAGATGTAGAATTGGCAGAAGAATGGGCGGAGAACCTGATGGATTGCTTCAATAGGATGCTGTCAATTTTAATTAAACATGCCTGGAAAGATAGAGCAGCACTGTTGAAAGAAATAGCGGAACTTAAAGAAGAGATAACGAAGGAAGATACAACTGAAAATATGACCAAAAAATTGGAGGAAATAACTAAAAGAATTGCCAAACACGAAGACGAAATTGTGGCCAAAAAAGAGCGAAAGTTTTTGAGAGATAAAATTGACTACCAGTCAGGACGTATTTTCACATTTAGTCGTAAATATGATAATGTCAAATGCAAGCGAATACAAGCTACCCTGGATAAAGTCCAAACAGAAGGCATTTCGGAAGAAGAGGTTGTTGAAAGTGATGCTTCTGAGGACGGTAGTCTATTGGCAGAAACCAACCCTATCAAACCGATACATTTTTGGGAGGAGTTTCGTGTAATGAATCAAACATCACAACAGCAAAATTGGCAAATAGATCGGGGCAGAGGCAAAAGCAAGGGATTTCGAGGACGAGGCAGAGGAAGAGGCAAAGTTGGAGAAGAAGCCACCGCATCCAGCGCCAAACAAGGAGGGGCAGCAGGCGGAAAAGGGAGCGTTACCCCAGTGGGAGTGGAAACACGGGGCCAAAAGAAAAGATGAAAATGAACCAAAGAAATGAGGTAAATCTTTCTTCTCGTTCTCTGTCCAAAATAGAACATGATGTGTTACAATTTGGTCTTTCTTTCTGCCCAACTTCGAACTTTACCTATTCTCGAGAGCGCATTGACCTTTTTAAATTTACCCGCAAATTGCGTCTACACAAATGGAACAAACTTAAGGTAAAAAGTGCGGGTAAAACTGTGGATGCTATTCAACCAGCCCCGGAATCCATCTGGGAGGTTGAAGCCCTGGTCGCTCTAAAGGAACTGGAATTTAATATGCCACCAGAGAGCCCTATTGCTGCTGAGTCATTGGGTTTTAATACAAATTTGAACTGTCCAAACAACTTCAAACCCAAATCTAACTTTAATCCTGTACTGCCTACGTGTGGCATTGACATTTTTGAAACTCTAGTGATTGGTGACTTGAAAAAGTTGGCCAGAAAGAAAGGTTGGACCTGTGATAACTTGAGCAAAAATGAACGTTTGGCTGTTAAATCTTTGGAGAGTGATCTCTCTATTGTTATCCGCCAATCGGATAAAGGAGGGAATGTTGTTGTTATGGATGTGAGCAGTTATGTTGAGGAGGGAATGCGCTAGTTGAATAATGCAGACTGCTATGAAATATCATCCATTGAAATGATTGAAAAAACTAATGCAACTTATCACAAGATGTTGAAGGATTGGCATTCCGAGGGTTTATTAGAGTGGAATGAGTATTCTTTTCTGCTGAATAGAAACCCCAAAGTGGCAGTGTTATATCTGTTGCCTAAGCTGCACAAGGATGCAGTCAAACCCCCGGGTAGGCCTATTGTTTCTTCAATGGGGTCCCTCCTTGAGAACACTTCCAAATACATCGATTTTTTTCTGCGCCCCTTTGTAGAGGGGATACCCTCTTATCTGAAAGACAGCAGAGACTTCATTAACAAGATTAAAACCTGTAAGTGGCAGGGGAGTTATTTTCTCATTTCTCTTGATGTATGCAGCTTATACACCTCTATCCGGCACATGGATGGTATTGATGCTTGTTGTAGGTTTCTCAAGAAGCGGTCCATTTCTTTTCGAGACCACACGGACATGATCCTAAAAATGATGTTGTTTTGTCTCGAAAACAATTTTTTCATCTTTAATGGGGTCTATTTTAGACAACGACAAGGGACTGCGATGGGAACTTGTTTTGCTCCCAGTTTTGCGAATCTATTCATGGCAAACTGGGAGCAACGGGTGGCTAAAACTAGTGCACTATATCGCAGCCATGTGAAGACCTGGCTGCGATATATCGATGATTTACTCATCCTTTGGGATGGTCCCAAATCATTGGCAGAAGATTTCATCCGTGAACTGAATTGTAATGATCTTAACCTCAGTCTGGAAGGGAAAATCAGTAATTGTTTCATGGAATTTCTAGACTTGAACGTGGAGGTTGAAAGGGACAGACTTGTTACAAAACTGTTTCGGAAAGCCACGGCAGGTAACACCTTGCTTCATGCTGAGAGTAGCCAACCGAAATCCCTTATACGCAGTATTCCCTTTGGCGAGTTCCTCCGGGCTCGGAGGAACTGCAGCAAGGATGAGGATTTTGTAATTGAAGGGGAATATATGAAACAACGCTTCAGATAACGCGGTTACAACCCACAGGGAATAGAAGAAGCTTTTGTGAAAGCGAGCAAAATCACCCATGAATCTTTGTTGGTCCCTAATGTGAATAATCTTGAGGGACAGGAGGTCATTAGGTTCATCTCCACATACCATGCGAGATCATGGCAAGTCCAGAGCAGCCTCAAAAAACATTGGAATGTGTTGCAAACTGAACCCACGTTGACTGAGGTGGTTGGCAGTAATCCGAGTATTACGTATGGGAAAGCTGATTTCCTTAAGGAATAACTGAGCAAGAATGAGGTCAACATCAAACCTAGGAAGTCCAATGAGATACAGGGCTTTTTTACTTGCATGAAGTGCAAAGCTTGTAAATTTAGCAACAACGTCAAGTCAGTTTATTACCCAATAGAAGATAGGGAAAAACTCATCACACAGCATTTAACCTGCCTCTCAGATTATGTGGTATATATTTTGGTGTGCCCATGTACTAAGAAATATGTGGGGAGCACTATGTTCCCTGCAAAAAAACGCATTCTAGAGCACATGAGGGCAATTGAGAACAAGGACCAAAGTTCGCCAGTTGCTCGCCACTTTGAAGAACATCATAAGAGCAATCGCAATTTACTAAAATTCTTTGCGATTGACAAAATTCCAACTATGAAGAGGGGTGGTGACAGAATACGCAGGCTGCGACAATTAGAAAGCAAATACATTATTTTTTTTATTTTTTTATTTTTTTTATATTATTCTTTTTATTGAGAGTTCAAATATAGCAATACAATACAATTGAAATCCAATTAATATAGTACGAGGAAGGAAAATACTGGAAAACATTCATACAAATTGTTGTTTTAACATTTAAGTTATAAAGTGCAAAATTGTGTAAGAGCTGACAATTAGTAAACTAATTCGAATAACCAAAAGATTTTGTTTAGAATTGAAAAAGTACATAGCATACATATATAATAAACGTTTTCACATTTAATATTCCAAAGCTAAGTTCTAAAGTGCAGCGTGCGGAGGTAGAACCGTCGTAATAGACTAATAAATAGTTTCAATAAAGCATAAATCAGGTTAAGTAATAACAAGAGAAATCTAAACTTCGAACACACTCCAATATTTATCATATTTTTTGAGAGCCCCTGATCTAAGGGCATATTTTTTCTCCCTGCCCTGGATTCGCTGTAATTTTGCCTTCCATGCCTGGAAGGATGGGACAGACTCTGTTCTCCAGGACTGTAATATAAGGGATTTAGCTATTAGAGAAGCTATAAAAAGGGGCTCATCATATTGGGTGTGGACACCCAATATGATGAGCCTAGGAGGGGAATTAGGTCGTTAAATATAATATTTGTTTTAAGGACGATTGAAAGATATTTTTCTATTTCCTTCCATAAAACCTGGATTTTTGGACACTCCCAGATAATGTGTCTCCAAGTGCCTTTTTCTTCACATTGAAAGCATTTATCGGCTACTAAGGGGAAGATATTATGTAAAAAGGACGGGGTTCTATATATTAACCATTTATTGTAAAATTGCATACGTTTAAAGTTTGCTCCTCGAAAGATGGTTTTATTAAATTTGTTTATTTTGTCCCATACCTGTTGATTAATTATAATATCTTCCCTTTTTTTCCATCGTACAATTATCTTGCTGTAAAAGTCCTGGTTCTTACTTTCTGTTAATATTTTAATCCAGATACTCATTTTCTTTTGTGTTTTATTATTAAGGGAAATGGAAATATTTTCTTTGTGGGATAAGTTTCCTATATTGATTTCCCTGAGTTTTGGATTTATCATAATAAATGACCAGTTCAGAATTGTGTGCGAGTGAATTAACTGGCCGTAAATTTCATCCCAGGATTTCCACCTATTTCCCAGTAGGAAGTCTTCAATGTTTTCAAAACCATTTTGCTTCCAAAGAGTTATTATATTTTTATCCATATGTCCTGCTTCTCCCAGGCTAAAATTCATTAAATTCGTCTTATTACTCACATTGGGTAAATCATAAAATTTAAAAAACTGAGTTTTGACCTTAAAAATCCACTGCAAAGTTTTATATCGTACTTTTTTTGGGTCTTTCGTGGTTCTAACCGGATCATAGATTTTCAATTCCAACAACATCCTTTTCATAAAAAAATTGTCTGTCTCATGACAATCTAGAGAGAAAAAAAACCTATGGGTGTAATGTGCAAAAGACGCAAAATAATATTCTTTGATATTTGGGAGGGACAGCCCTTCTTGTGTGGAAGATAAATATAAAGTGCTCAGTGCAAGTCTAGGGGATTTTTTTGCCCATAAGAAAGAGGAAATCAGAGCTTCTATTTTTTAAAAATATGAGGCCTGGATTGCGCAGGGAATCGCACTAAAAAGGAAATTAAAAAGGGGTAATACAGACATTCGAATTAGCGATGCCCGCCCTATAAGAGACAGGGGTAGTAGATTCCAATGATCTAAAAGTGAACCCACCTTTTTTAATAAAGGTAGAAAATTTAATAAGTAAAGGTTATCCGATATAAATATACCAAGATATCTCTTTGGGTCCGTGTTGTATATCTGCCTGAATTCAGGAACTAAAGTGTCTGTAGTGCAGTTAAGTAGAATAATTTCTGTTTTGTTTACATTAATTTTATAACCCCCTAGCTTTTGAAAGTCAGAGAAGATTTTTAGAATCTTCAATTGACTTGAGGGTTTAGAATCTAAAAAAAGGGCAATATCATCCGCATATAGTTTTATATTTGTCATTCCTAAAATTGGGGCGCTGTCAGCTTTAATATTCCTAATGGCGATCGTTAGAGGTTCAATAAAAAGTGCAAATAAAATTTGGGACAAGGGGCAGCCTTGTCGTGTGCCTCTAGTGACCTCACAGGACCCAATGTTGGTATTATTGATGATAATTTGTGCCCTAGAATTCATGTACAAGTGTCGTAAAAGAGAAATAAAAGCATTCGGGAAGTTAAAAGTATGTAAAACTGCAAACAGACAATCCCAGGAGACTAGATCGAAGGCTTTCTCCGCATCTAAAAACCAAATTTGAGCCTTCACCTTGTTAGTTTTAAAATAGTCTAGCGCCTCCAGTAAAAATGTAGTGTTGGATTGGAGATGCCTGCCTGCGATAAAACTGCACTGATCATAAGCTATTAGTGATCCTATTAGTTCATTTAATCGGTTTGCTAAAAGTTTAGTAAAAATGTTATAATCTGTGTTCAGAAGGCTAATCGGTCGGTAAGAATTTATATTTTCCTTGTCCTTTCCCTTTTTTAAGATACTGACCACCACCGCTGTGTGAAAAGAGTCCGGTGGGGGACCGCTTGAAGTAAATTATTGATTAAATCCAGGAATTCTTTACGCAATATTATCCCAAATTTTTTAAAGAATTCAATGGGAAGGCCATCCTCACCATTGGCTTTGCCATTGGGGAGAGACTCTATCTCTTCATCTAGTTCTGATAATGTAAAATCCTGTGGGAGGTAGTTCTTGCCCTCAGTATCCAATTTAGGTATTTCCAATGGCTGAAGAAAATCTGTGATAGATTCAGGTGTAGTCCCCGCAGTTGCTTGATATATCCCCTCGTAATGTTTTAAAAACAGCTCACCAATGGCAGTGGTGGTCTTAACTTGATTTTAAGTGATGGGGTCAGTTAACTGATCTATTCTGTTTCGAGTCTGCTTTTCTTTAGATTGCCAGGCCAGAAGCTTTCCTGTGTACTCACTCTCCTCATAGATTTTTTGTGCCAGAAAATTACTATTTGTCTCACCTAGTTCATAATAAAATTCCTTCATCTTACGCTTCGCCTCTTGGAGATTGTGGCTGGAAATCTGAGATCTAACCCTATAATGCTCTTGGGTAGCCTGTGACAGTTCAGTTTGAAGTTTGATTTTCTCCTCCCGTTTTGCCTTTAGCTTGGGGATTTCTTTAGATGTGATTATTCCACGTAAAGTAGCTTTAAATGCATCCCAGATTATGTTTAAAGGAGCTGTACCTCTATTCTGTGAAAAAAATAGCTCGATCTTTTCATTAATATCAGTGCACCATTGTTGGTCAAGGAGGTTGAGTTTGTTAAAAAACCATCTATTTATAGATCTTGCTTCATAATTCCCCAGTTTGATCTCCATGCAAAGAGCTGCATGATCCGAAAAGGCATTGGGTAGGTAAGCATAATTATATAATTCTAGATCGTGGGAGGACAAGAAAAAATCCAGCCTTGACGCAGAATTATATTTTGCTGAATGGCATGTGTACTCACGCTTGGTGGGATTCAAATTACGCCAATGGTCAATAACGTAAAGATCTATCTTGCAGCTTTGAACAGCTAAGGAGACTTGGGGTTTATTCTGTTGACGGTCTTTCTTGGAGGAGTCCAATCGAGGGTTTTGTAATAGGTTAAAATCACCCCCCCAAATTATTGGTCCAGAAAGGCCGATTAATGCCTGCTTAACCTGTAAAATAGGTTGTGGGTCGTCCAAAATAGGTGCGTAAATTGTGGCAAAGATAATGTTGACATAATTTAATTTACCGTGTGCGACTGCCCATCTGCCTCTAGGATCTATGCACAATCCTTCAAGGTTAAAACCTACATGTCTTCCTATTAGAATGGAAACTCCTCTCTGGGCCATCCCTGCAGGAGCAGATATGTTATAGCCCGTCCAGTTTTTAAAGAGTTTAGCTGATTCTGCCTGATCTTTGTGATGGGTTTCCTGCAAATAGATGACATCAGGTATTAGATTTTTTAACCAGCATTCAATATCGTTCCTTTTACGAACGTTATTCAGCCCATTAACATTTAATGAAATAAATTTCACCATGTCATTGATGTTCAAGATATTGAACGTAGCCCTCAATTAAAGTGCACGAGTGCAGAATGAGCAAATATGCAAACAGCAGCAACAACATGAAAAACTGAAAAATAATACAAATATATAACAATAAAAAACAAAAGTAGCAGATATTCATAGAAAAAATCATAAAAAATCTAAAGTTCAATGTGCAAATATGCAAGCGAGCAGCAAAAATGTAAAGTGCTATCTGAGGAGACCCATCATTCATTACACAAGACGTGAAGATAAAAAAGATAGCAGCTCGGTTTTGAAAATTTAGATATTCAAGACATTGGGCATGGCCCCTGGCTGAAGTGCAAGTATGCAGAATGAACAAGCATATAAACAGCAGCAGCAGGATAGATAAATGATAACTAATAAAAATATTTAACAATAAAGAGCAATGGCAGCAAAAATTCATAGAGATTTTCATAAAAGTCTGAGTTTCCATGTGCAAATATGCAAGCTAGCGGCAAAAGTGTAGAGTGATGTATGGGGAGACATGCCATTCTTTGTACTGGACATGGAGATAGATGTACAATAGAGTACCCTTGTCTGTGCAAAATATGCAAATAAGCAGCCAAATAATTCCCACAAAAAAAAATTAGCAATAAGTTTAAGACACCTCCCAGTGCAAAATGGGCAACTATATTTATATGGTCTTGTCAATTTATCGTTATCCATAAATGAGCCAAAGTGACATGTGCTAGAGATCGAAGAATAACCTTCATACCGTAGTCATAAAAGTGTGGAAAAACATATTGCATTTGAACTCTCTTTTTTTCCCCCCATGCGACACCCCCCTTCACCCCCCTTCCCTCCCCCCCTGAGTGGACGGAGACCCCAGAGTCCCACTTCCGTCCTACTCTCTTGTCTCTTCCTTTTGGATGCCATCTCTTTGCATCCTTGTGTGCTTCCTGTTTCCAACAAGTATCCGCCGTGCATTAGTGATTAGTGATAAATTCAGCAGAGTACATCAACTTGATTTATAATCCCCCAAGGCCGTCAAGTAGTGTCTGGGCTTCGTGTAGGGCCGTGAATATAAAGAATTTTCCTTTAACCAAAACTTTAAGTTTTGATTGCTGCACTATCATGGCCTGGGCTCCCTTGCTCTTAAAGGGGTCTATGAGCTTCACAAAGTCTCTGCGTCTGTGAGCAGATGCAGCCGACATATCGCCAAAAATCCTAAAATTATTCACCCCCTCTGCATTGAAAGTTCTTTTAGAAAATGCGGTATTTAGGATTTTTTCTGAGAGAGGAGGATGAACGAGAGGGGAGGATGAACGGCTGACGCGGCCCCACCCGCGCCGCCGCTGTGCTTCCTGTTTCCTGCTCCTCAGACACGCCCATGCCCGCCGCAACGCGGCAACGCCGCTCCCGATGCTCCCCGACCTCCTGATGTCCCCGCTAGTTAGCTGCTCTGCTAGCTAACTGTCTCTCGTTTTGGAGCTGCTGGGGGAACCGCGGGCTGTTACAGCGCTGCAAAACAACAACAGCGCTGATTTCTGAGAGGTGCACGGGCTTCCCCTGCTTTCTCTGCAGCAGCGGGGGAGCTGCTAATTAGACCGAAATCCACGGAGGGTGGTGCACGCAGGTCGCAGGTTGAGAATACCATCCCCGGCTCCTGAGCCCCTGAGGAGAGGGCTGTGGTGGTTGCTGCAAGAGCTTCCAAGCGCTATGGCAGAAGAGAGTGCCGCCCAGTGACCTCACCCAACGCAATATAACTTGTTCAGCATCTGGAAGCGATTGGAAGTGAGCCAGAGCAGCGAAAGAATAAGCATGAGCGGATTTTGCGGATTGGCAATCCGCGAATTTGCGGATTTGCGAATTTGCGGATTGCCAAAATCCGCAAAATCCGCGAATCCGCGGAGATTTTTTTTTTTTATGTTCGCACGGGTTTCTGCAAGTTCGCGAGGGTTTTGTACAATTTCGCAAATTGCGAAATTGTACAAAACGCGTGCGAACTTGCAGCAACCCGTGCGAACATAAAAAAAAAAGAGAAAGAAGCTCCTGGTCACAGGAACAGCATGGGGATTGCGCTCATGAAAGTCAAGGATGCAAAGGCCTCTACCCAGCATCACAGCTGATTTTCCACAGTAGATTTAGGAAGAGGCACACCTGTCCAGCCTCGAAGACGCTCATGATTGTTTTTGGGCTAATGAACGAGTCACTGATTTTGAGCATCAACTAGTTCGAGTGACCATGTGTGTGTTACTATGCAATCGCCCTGAAGGGCGCAGGGGTCCCTTGAGTGACCTGTGTAAGGCTGTAACTATTTTACAATGGCGCCAGCAAGCTGCCAGCGCCATTGTAAAATAGTTACAAAGTTAGCTTGCACAGGAAGCACCTGCTTCGTTTTATCTAGTGGTTCCTGTGCAAGCTAACTTTGTAACTATTTTACAACGGCGCTGGCACCTTGCTGGCGCCATTGTAAAATAGTTGCATGAGTGGGGGTTCAACTTTTGAACCCGTTACGTTCGCAGATTTTTTTTGCGGATTTTGCGGGAAATCCGCAAAATTCGCGGATTGCGGATTTCCCAAAAATCCGCAAAATCCGCGAGCGTAACGGATTTCCCGCTCATGCTTACAAAAGAACGCTGGGGTCCCGCAAGTGAACGGTGAGGTACCGGGAGTCGGGGGAGATCGTTGGTCTGATCTGTTCTGCGAGGTAAGGCGCGCTGGGCAGGGCTCTCCCCAGCTCGCACTCGCTTTGTTTGTACCACACCCCCCCTGCAATCTTTCATTAACTTGCACGCTGCTGTCTTTGAACTTTTGATGGTGTAAGGAAAGCACAGGAGATAGGCTGGCTTCTGTACCATTGTGATTTTGCTACACATTTACATCTGCTTTGAGGGGAGCTATTCACTGACTCACTGTTAATTTAAGAAAATCCTCTTCTTCAAAATGTTCTAATTCCCCGGAGCAAAGACAGGTGCGCCTTAAAAAAAAACAAAAAAAAAAAAACACACACATTTGCGAACTACGAATCCTGATGGCGGCAAGAGCGAGGGGCAAACAGCTCAAGTCAGAGCTGGGAAAGGAAGTGAAACTCCCTACTCCGATTAGCTCTCCATCAACTACAAGGGGGGAGAGAAAAAACAGAAGGAAAAAGCAACATAAAGAAGCTCTACAACAGAAAGTAATGGAACTCAATGATCAAAATAGAAAAAATAAGTATAATGTATTAAGGAAACAGATGGAGGAAGATAATGATATCAACGGGGACAATGAACAAGAAGAGGGCGAAGAGGATGAAGAGGCAGAGAGCCTGACTCTGTCGGAACTGTCAGCAGAATTGAGCTTGCACACTGCCGGCGACAAGGGGGACAAGGGGGAGGAGGATGGCAGAGATAAGTGTACAAAAACGGACCAGGGGGGGAGACGTTGTCAATGTGGACCAACCAGTTAAGACCGCTAATACGTCCCCTTTTTTGCGCCCTGAGAGTCGATCTACCCCCATACAATACCATCTCTTCTCAAAACCCCTTTTGCAGCAGGGTCAACTTTCAAGCACTCCTTCACGAGGGGAGAGAGAACAAGGGGATACAATAGTCACTTCAGAACGGGTGTCCTCCAACACGGCAGGGAGAGCAGGCAGCCCCACAACGCAAAAGCTGCCACAGAAGACTCTGGTGCTAAACATCGCAGGGGCAGCAAGGCTGGAAGGAGTAGCAGCGTTGCCTACACCAACGGCTTCCGCCTTGGATGTGGTCCCTCTCTTGC
The DNA here is from genome assembly GCF_964263255.1 of Lissotriton vulgaris. Taxonomy (NCBI): domain Eukaryota; kingdom Metazoa; phylum Chordata; class Amphibia; order Caudata; family Salamandridae; genus Lissotriton; species Lissotriton vulgaris. The sequence goes on from NW_028249366.1 coordinate 37,069, forward strand.
ACCCCCTGTTGTCGCCAACCACAAGTGCGAACTCTAGTCTAGCCCAAGGCAATAAGCAAACTACGACAGTTCCGAACCAAGCCCTAAGTTTAGAGAATTCCCTGACCTCCCAGGATGATGTCTTGTGCGTTCTCCCGAGTGCTACAAAAACAAATAAGATGGAAGATATCTTAGTTACGATTCTCCAGGAACTAAGAGATTTCAAATTATCTTTGGCTCAGGAAATCTCACTTCTGCACAGCAGGCTTACGAAGATGGAAGAGTGCCTTGGGAATATTCCTCTGAGGGTCTCTGAAGCCGAAGTTCGAATATCATCTCTAGAGGACTCACTGTCCACAATTCAGAAAAATCTTACGGAGGCCAACAGAGAGAAAACACATCTAGAGGAAAAGCTCCAGGACCTTGAGAATTACAATAGGAGATCGAATCTACGATTAGTAGGCATACCAGAGGGCCTTGAAGACAAGGATGTAGTTAGCTGGTCAGATTCATTATTTAAAAAAGCTATCCCTGAGCTACAAGGTGACTTGACTATAACAAGGGCGCACAGAGTTCCTGCACATAAACCCAATATTTCAAAATTCCCCCGCACAATCCTCCTCAACTTTGCAGACTTTAGTGTTAAATACATTCTTGATTTGGACACACACATTCCAGGAGGGTTGAATTCTGAGGAGGAACTGAAATGGCATTTGGGAGATTAACCTGTGTAATGTATATTGTCTGCATACATGTATATACTAGTTGGTTGTCCTCTCGGGCTCCTAGCAATGATTCTATTGTTTTTAAATCACTTCACATTTGATTTGTCCCACACTTTATAGTAATATGCTGTAGGCCGTCTGAACTGTGGTAGCAGCCGTTCCGATTTGACATTCTTGTTTTTTCTACAGGTAAATTCATTATGTGAAGATATGCCTATGCAGAAGAATTAACTCCCACTTGGGGTTTCTGGTTGCAAAATCCCACTTGGGATCTATGGACACTTTAACTAATAATATTCATTGATTTACAATAATCTTTGATTTACCAAATTTGATTCACTTAATTTCTTCACAATTTACCACAGCAGTAATTTGCATATGTTTTCCCACTAGGGATATTAGTCATGTGTATTGTTTTCCCACTAGGGATGAATGTGTTTATTAAGTACTTTACCAGTACTGTTAGTTGATTGTAAATATTGCTATAATCACCATACATCGTAATTAGCAGTTATATATATGCTAATATATATATCGACAGGTATGCTTAGAATGTCGCCTTATATTTTCAGTTTTGGCATACTACACTTTTACCATGGCAAGATGGCAGCGATGTTTATTTTGTGCACATTGTCCTTTGTTTATGTTTACACAAGGAAGTGTTTTTTGAAAACTTTATTTATTGTATAATGTCCTAACACTATTCACCCGTGACCAAGGCGAGTGATCGCTGAAACGCGTTGGGGGTTTAGTTCCAAGAACTGTCTTTCCATGCTGGAAATAAACTGAATACCCACGAACTTTGTTGGATGGCTTAATTTCATGGTGATTACTGCTGGATTTTCGAGTGCATTCACGCTTTGGTTTGAGCGTGTGGTGAAACGTGATACAGACAGGGAGCCTTTGACCCTGAACTTGCACCGCAGTCTGAGTGTCCCGGTTTTCTGGTAAGGAAGTGAACCGTATATATATATATATATATATATATATATATATATATATATATATATATATATATATATATATATATATATATATATTACCTACTGGCGGTCGCCGGTAGGTATATATAGTTAGGATTTTTTCACTATGGAACTTTTGAAAATTCCATGTCTAATAACTTTGGCGTTTGTGGACGGAATCGGCTGAAATTGTCAGGAAACTGGCACATTTGGTTTCTGAGCAGCCCCTGAAAAGGCGGGGTTATGTCAAGGGGGGGCTGAGAAAAAAGGGGGTCCCAAAACGCGTTTTTCCCATTCATTTTTCCATAGGGCGTTTGGCCTCACTTTTAGCTCGAATGGCTGAATGGATTTGCACGAAACTTGGCAAAATTGTAGGGACTGTTAGCCCGATGTGCCTTTGCTTGATCTCAATATATGTGCTCCAGTGGATTTTGAGAAATTAACGTTTAAAAAAACAGATATATCTGTGACAGCGTCCCGGATAGCGCACCAGTTCGCGTACTTTCCGCGTAACGGAGCTTTGCGAAGCGAAGCTGATTGGCTCTCCGGTGTCTGTCAACATTCTAAACAGTCCGGAGCGGCCGCCATCTTGTCTCTCGGTAGGTTCGAGAGACAAGAGGAGGCCAAAACGAAGGGGGAAATGAAGGAAAGGGGGCAAGGTAGACCCCTTCTGACCCCCTAGGATTGATGAGGGGGATATTAAAGTGCCCGCGCGGGGCCAAAAAAAAAAATTCGATTTTTTGTCGTAGAGGCGCAAATCGGTACGTGAACCGGGCAGCTAACCGGGCAGCTGACCGGCAGCGTAACGGGAGTCTGAGGAGAAGCTGATTGGCTGTCAACATTGTAAACAGTCCGGAGCGGCCGCCATCTTGTCTCTCGGTAGGATCGAGAGACAAGAGGTGGTGAAAAACGAAGGGGGAAATGAAGGAAAAGAGGCAAGGTAGACCCCTCCTGACCCCCTAGGATTGATGAGGGGGATATTAAAGTGCCCCGCGGGGCAAAAAAAAAAAAAAAAAAAATTCGATTTTTCGCCGTAGAGGCGCGTCCCGGTACGCGAACCGGGCAGCTAACCGGCAGCGTAACGGGAGTCTGAGGAGAAGCTGATTGGCTGTCAACATTGTAAACAGTCCGGAGCGGCCGCCATCTTGTCTCTCGGTAGGATCAGTGATCAGTGATGTCATTTGAGATGTCATCAGTGATGTCATCAGTGATGTCACTGACCATGTCATGAATGATGTAATATGTGACATCATCAGCAGTGGATTGCGGGTGCGCGATATATAGTTATTGCAACTAACTATATATGCGAATTTCTATGGTTTTGTGCGAGTAAATTAAGGTTTTGTAAATGCTAATCCCTAACCATATATGGTCTATAACCAATGGTTTTTTCAGTGAATATATATATATATATATATACATATATATATTTCTTGGATTCTTCTCACCTCAATTCTTGGCAATTGAAGTCACGGCACAGCAACAGGTAGTTTGAACAAAAAGTATATTTATTTACACACCATGTGCTAAATAATCGTGCAAAGATTAGGACGGCCTACGCGTTTCGGCTACTACAAGCCTTCCACTGGACCATAGAGTCCTCGGTATCTAGACCATTTTTAAAGTGCAATGTGCAGTACAAAAAAAAAGTATGTTCCCTTTTCCATTTCCATTAAAAGTCTAGACTGTCAACCTTGTGTCTTTAGAAACAAAAAGTTTTTTGCCATTTTGTAAGTGGTTTAAAAATGCATTACGCTGACTCTTTGCAAATCAATTTAAACATTACTGCGAAGTACTTATTTTTAGATTGTTGCATTAATTATGCATTCCATTTTACATATTTACAATCTATATACAATGTATGATTCTCTATTTCAAAAGGTGTTGTTTTTTTACGCAAAATTTAATTCTGATAGCCAGTAAAGTACTGTTGCCTTTCCCTATATTAGAATGCGAGAGACACAACTAGATGTAAAGTATACTTGAGCTGTACATGTTTCACATTATTTACAAGATAATTCAGTCCTTTTTCTTTACCAATTTCCTGATGTATACTTATCAGTTTGATATTTTGCCCTGTTTGTGATTTGGATTTTGTAAAGTACATTCAAGATCGAATCACAGTATGGAATGATTTGGATTTTGAATTACACTGAGTTGTGGTCTTTCTTTTTGTACAGATTACATTTTTTGTCACAAAGTTTTTTAAGGAATCTTTAGTATATAGATTGAACAGACAAACGGCAATCTTTCGTTTCTGAGTAATTTCACAATCTTGCAGATGTTGAAAACAAAATACAGACGGGTACTTGGATTCGCCAAGTATTTTTGAACTTCATACTGTTTTTACTAATAATTTTACAGGTGTACGTGTAGTTCGGCATCCAAGTTGTGCCCAAAGGGATGTTCTGTGCCCATTGCTAGAATCATTCGCGATTCAAGTTTGCGTAACATTAGTGTTTGATCTCCCCCTCTTTCAGAGAGTTTGCATAGTTTTTTTCCAGCATATTAAGCAAATTTGGATTGGATTGATGGCATTTAGCAAAATGTGTTGCCATGGGGTAACTCGTATCCACATTCGTGATCGCTCTCAGATGTTGCAAGATTCTAAGTTTAAGTTTATTGATTGTACTTCCTATATACAGTTTTTCGCAAGGGCACGATAGTCTATATACCACCCATTTAGATTCACATGTTATGTGGTCCCTTATTTTTTCAATCCGTCCACACTGTAGTCTGTATTCTGTTAAGTTTGTACCATGTTTGCAGGCCTTGCATTTGAAACATTTCCAGAACCCCGGTGTTGTTAGCCATGCTGTTTTCTTGGGGATTTTTAACTGTAGGTGACTTTGAGTTAAAATGTCACCTAGTGATGAAGTTTTTCTATAACAAATGCTGGGAGAGGAGGTCAGATTTTCCTTTAATGTTTCATCAAGCATTAAAATGTTCCAATTTCTTTTTAAAGCTTTTTTAAGTTCCTGACTCTGATTGTTATAGTCGATAATTATTCTTATTACATTTTCCTTTTCCATATTGTCTGGGTTGAGGTTCTTATCTTTGTTTTTATTCTCCCTAGGTAGGAGGAGATCTTTTCTTTCCTTCAGGTTCATCCTTTCTTTTACAGATGTAATTACTTCCATAGGATAACCTCGCTCCTGAAATCGTTTGCTGAGTCCATCAATTTCCTTCGCCAGATCAACATCTTCTGAGCAATTTCTTTTGGCTCGAAGCATTTGGCCATAGGGAATGCTCCACTTAAGTTATATATATATATATATTCACTGAAAAAACCATAGGTTATAGACCATATATAGTTAGGGATTAGCATTTACAAAACCTTATTTTACTCGCATAAAACCATTGAAATTCACATATATAGTTAGATGCGCTAACTATATATCGCGCACCCGCAATCCACTGCTGATGATGTCACATATTACATCATTCATGACATGCTCAGTGACATCACTGATGACATCACTGATGACATCTCAAATGACATCACTGATGACATCATTGATGACATCTCAAATGACATCACTGATGACATCTCATTTGACATCTCATTTGACATTACTGAGCACATCACTAATGACATCATTCAAGTGATAATACGATGAACCTCTTCAGACTCTAATATAACCTTAGATACACTCAGTGTAAACAAAAACTCACAGACTGTCACTCATCCATGGAGTTACTCACACACCTAGTCAGTCATGCAAAGAATCAATCACACCTCCATTTCCTCTACTATACAGTTATACACACCTTACTTATTCAAACATATACTAACACATATTTACTCTCTTATACAATCCCTGATACAAGATCACAATGATCCATACAGCCACTCACACATTCACTGGCTCTTATGCACAGTTATTTATATATGTCAACTCTCACATGTACTGTGTTTTACATATGTACTTACTTTGACATGTAGCACTGAGATATCCATTCACTCACCAATACACTCATGCACACAGTAAACCACCCATACAGCTATTTCCACATGCACTTTTGAACCCATACATCTAGTGAATCAACTGCTCACACATCTATACACAGAGTCATACACCTTCCAGCCACCCACACACACACTCAGTCTCCCATACAAATACTTCGGCAACCAATCAATAACCCATATAGTTACTCATTTAGCTACTGATCAACACATGCAGCAGTTCATAGAACAACAGATATAATGATGCACAAATTAAGACAGTTTAGTCACTAACCCATGCACTCAGTGAGACACATTTAATCACTCTCTCATACAGTCAGTCATGCACCTACTAAATCCTTCATACAGACACTTGTACATCCACTCATTCTTCAATATGTAAGACATATTTTAACTTTACAGAAACATACAGTCACTGGATGTTGTCATCAGTGATGTCATCAGTGATGTCATTTGAGATGTCATCAGTGATGTCATCAGTGATGTCACTGAGCATGTCATGAATGATGTAATATGTGACATCATCAGCAGTGGATTGCGGGTGCGCGATATATAGTTAGCGCATCTAACTATATATGCGAATTTCAATGGTTTTATGCGAGTAAAATAAGGTTTTGTAAATGCTAATCCCTAACTATATATGGTCTATAACCTATGGTTTTTTCAGTGAATTTCATTGGTTTTTTAAAAGCTAATATCTATAGCTGTAACATATGTTCTTATTCTAATTCATAAATATATTTTATATATATTTGTATTATATTTTTTTAATTCAATTTATATTATAGTTTAAATTATTTTTTCTTGTTTCGCTGCCGATCCGCGAAACGGTAAACGTTCCGTTAGTGCAAATACCGCGTTAGAAAGGCAAATCGCGATGCGTCCCGTAAACGCAACATATCGCGTTACTACGTAATGTCCCTTAAGACGTTCTGCATTAGCGCAAAATCACTGGGTTGTAGTCGTTGATGTACTTGGACTCTTCGTTTCTTTTCAAATTGTATGTGTTTTTGGGTGATTTCCTCGTCACATTATGTCGCAGTGAAGACATCAAACTGTTTACTCTTCCTTTAGAAATCACCGGTCGTGGAAAGTTGAAACGACATTTGGTGTAGAACTTGTCCTTGTTTCTGAATTTACGATGACAGTACTTTCCACAATGATGGCTTTGGAAACGTAGAACTTGTTCTCTTAGGCTTTTCTTCTCTTTTGCGTTTGGAACAGCACACGTAGAATACTGTTCTATGAAACTCATCACTAAGTCATCCGGATCTGTTTCAAATTTAGGTGCATCCTTGATCCATAGCAGCATATGTATATGAGGAGCACCTCTTGCTTGGTACTCCTTTCTCCAGAAAAAATCCAACACCTCTCCAAGAGGTGGATTCTTCTTATTCATGATGAAAGACATCATAGCTTCAAATCTATGATTAAAGTACCTGCATACATTCACTGGATCTAAAGAGCACAGTTCTCCGGGTGTCTTGAATTCAATATTTTCAAAGTTTCCATTTGCCTCTCGTAGAAATTCAAGTAAGTCTTCCCAGCCATACTCGGCACAGCTGAGAGTGAGGAACCATGGCGGAGTTCCTAAGTTCCTCAGCATACATTTTAAATCACCATGACGACGGTACCAGTACTCATTAGTACCACGCTGACACGCCATGAGATTAATTAGGTGAGAATCCAAAATACTGTCTTGGACATTGACTTTATCCATAAAGTCCCTTGCCGAGATGTTTCGCATCTGTATACCACTTTTCAAGATGTGGTTCACTGCATATGACAGTCCTGACAGATCGCTTTCAAACAGGAGATGAAACAAATAGGGAATGCATTGTCGAAACCTAGCATCTTCTGCATACAATCGTAAAGTCCGGTATTCTGAAGCAGGAACTTGAACAAGTCGCTCATCATATCGTCCTCCTCGACCTGTGGGAAATAACTGTGGAAAACATCGAGCTTCCAAACTTTCCTCCCAAACACTAATGGGACTCCCTTTGGCTTGTTTCATTTGAAACAACTCAATAGCATTCCCCATGACTTCCTTGGAATACAAAGGATGAACACTATAATGTTCATATATTTCTTCCTTTTTAGAGGCTTCTACTTTCTCAATTTGTCCAGGACACAAATCGCTGTCCTCTTCATCACTTACTTCCTCTTCTGCAACACATACATTCTTGTAGTACCTATTGTTTTTTATCAAATACAATGTTGCCTTTTTGACTTTCCTAACATCCACTAAATCTTGCCAGATTTTCTTACTCTTTGTCGGAACACCATTGACTATGATAACCAGAGGTTCCTCTTCCACTTTCTCTACTCCTATTGTATCAATGTTTTTCTTCAAATCCAAAGGCAAATAAACAACCCTTCCCTTTAATCCTCTCTGTAAATCTGATGGAGGCAACTTCCCTGTCTTTGGCTCCATTCGTACAATAGCCTGGAAGGGATGAACACTTTGAATCAAAATAGATTCATAAGTATTTAAATCCTTCAATTCAGAAGGAATGTCATCTAATTCCAGATTATTATGAACCGCTCTAGCAGGCATCTGGTTTTGGTTTAATTTGTTAAAACAATAAATACACATACGTTGGTCCGCTCCCAAATCAAAACAATTTTCTACCATCAAGTATGTGGCAAAATCCTTCCATTCACTATTGTTTTCCATATCACTTTTTGCATATATATCCACTAACTTAGTCTGATTCTTATAATAAGTCCGTCGACAACACACACAAGTGAAATTAGGCCTCTCACTTGATTTCACCATAAACGTGGAAATTTCCTTATGAAACTTATCTGTACTGAAAATCTGTACACTGTCTTCCACATTACCTTCTTCTAGTGGTTCAATATCAACATTGTTCTCTTTACCAGCAAAGTAACAGAACTCAATTTCTTGACAAATATTCTTCACATCTACTTCAGAACCATGCAAAAGAGCACTGCTTAATTGTTTAAGCATAATTGCTGGACTCTTAGCATAATACAACATTCTCACTAATTTCCTCACTTTATTATGATGCACTGCTAGCATCCTGAAATGATGAAATACACTCTGGCATACTCTCCTGGAAAGACAAGCCAGTGAATGACCACACAAACCTGTCACTTGTCTCACTCTGCAAGGATCTAATTCTTGCAACATCTTTATTTTTTGCTTTACACTTTTCTTATGAAATGTCCGTATAAAATCACAAAGCAAATTGATGGAATCCTGTCGCACACTGCAAATAGAACTACACTTCCAGATGTACACTGGTCCCTTAGGACGTCTCCCTAAAACCTCATCACTTAACGCCTCTTCTGCATCTGCAGACACAAGTATTTCTTTTTCAACCGGTTGACCGTCTTTCACCTCATAAGCTCGACCACTGGTGTCAACTGCATGCACCAAATCATTGTCCTGAAAATAACTCTCCTCATTAAAAAATGCCTCACTATTTGAACTATGCATCCATTCTCCTGAGAAAACATCACAAAAATTAGTTCGATTTACTTCTCTCTTCCATCTACTATTAGATTTGAAAACATAGATTACCTTGTTTAGTTTCCTAATTCTATTAATTACCAAAATAAATAACTTTCGCTTAATTTCGAAAGCCTGATCAATAATTTTCTCTACATTTTTCTTTTTCTTATAAAATGCCGCTTTCTGTTGGCCTTTCTTGAATTGTTTTAGCAAATTAACAATTACCCTGTTGCGAAACATTCGCCTACGAATGTCCCTGAATACATTTTCCCTTCTACTGCCATGCACAGAGTTATCTCCAGCTGTAGCAGAAACTTTTTTGACGGGCCTTTCCTTTCCATTTAAATTGGCTCTCTTTTTCGGCACTAAAACATGTTCTGTAGTTATACTTTTGTTTCTACAAATGTTTCTAAGAAATGATTTCGTTCGCTTACCCGAAGTTTTCTTCGTGCGTTGAGATGATTTAAATGTAGAGGACTGCTGCAAAAATGTAGTAATCTGCTGTCTTTGACGTTTCGTAGACTTTCGGATTCTATCTTTAGATGGCATTGTCTAATTTCTCAATAATCTGCAGTTGAATCTGTGGTAAAATATAATAAAAAATGCTATTAACCACTAATACCAAACAGTAAATCAACATTAAGAATTTGATTCAGCAACGCTATAAAGATGATTCATTAATTTTTTTTTAATTTTACTGTGATAGTGATAGTATTACAGGGCTTTCATGCAAATGACTACCCACCCTGCAAAAAAAAGCCCACATGAAACTTAACACACATTAAAGTGTGTACTTACCTGCAATAATCAATATGCCAGTGTTTACGTCCCTCCACCCTGCCCCTCACCCTCCCCGCATGCCTGCCCCACCGTAACTCCCTACACGACCCGCGGCTGCTGTTTTGCAACATGGTGCTTCTTATAAATCTCTCCTGCATTACAAAAGTGACGCACCAACAGCACAAAAGAGGCGCACAACCATCATAAATCTGTCTCTAAGACTTTAAGGGCCAGATGTAGGTCGGTCGGTAACGACCGAAAAACGGTATTTTCGGCCGTTACCGACCAGATAACAAAATTTGTCATGTAAGGGGCAATATATTACCGAATCGGTAAAATTACCAAATCGGTAATTTTACCGATTCGGAAAAATAAAACATCGATAAATATACCGATTTAAAGCCACCCATATGTAGGTAGCACTCTTCTGGTCATAATTTGAAAACACAGCACAGCTCCTATATACATACACACCTTATCAGTACTAATACTTTACATTAACTACAATTACAATTGGTAAAAAAATGCAAAATCGCCTTTCAAAGCATATTGCAAACACTTGACGCAAAACATCATTTAAAATATACATGTGGCCTTGGATTTAGGCCCCTACATACCGATTGGCCATTTACCGGTCGGAAACGGCCGAAATCGGCCGTAACCGGTCGGAAAATGGCCTGAAACAACCACCTACATCGGGCCCTAAGTATGCATGCATTTGATTTCAAACAAAGTTTTTAAACCTTTTATGTAAAACAATAATACACCTACATTCTTTTTTTTTTTTTCAATCTTTATTTCGACCATTCGGTCATAAAAGATACACAGTACAAGTAAAAATCACATGTAACTCTGTCATAAACAGATAAAACATTAAGTACATTTGTTAAAAGGATCTTATACAGACTTAAAAACATCTTAAAAAGGAGAAGAATTTCTAGGTGCTACCCAGCATTTTTAAAAAGCGAATACGCGTATACCAGACATTAGTAAAGAATTTGGAAAGTGCAAAAACAGTTGGGCCGGAAACATCGGATTTTAAAATCCTGTACATTGGTGCATATTCCCTGCCACCCAAATTCCTTATCAAAGGGAGGAGCCAGTATTTTCTAGCTGCCTTGTAGGCTGGGCAGAAGAAGACCACGTGCAGGTCGTTTTCCTCCTTATCAGCACAGACAGGACAGTGCTTTATGGAGGAAGCCGATGACCAGGAGCTTGTAAAGGACCGAAAAGGCAATGTGCCGTATCTCCATTGGAGGAACAACTTCCTAGCAAGTGTGGGATAGATAGGATCCAATGCCTTCTCAAATCTATAGAGATCCTTGCATTGCAGGAACACAGATGATAGGGACCCCTCTGGCTGGGTAGCTTGGGCCCTTGCCCATTTGTGTTCGTGGTACAAATTCGCCAGGGACCTCTTGGAGATGTTTGGAGCTACATTCGCCGGCTCAGTACACAAATCAGGGAGCCCCAGTTCCGCACAGGTAACTTGAATATTTTTGACCCAGGGAATGCTAAGCGCCTTGGGGTGATTCAGTAATTCGGCCAGTTCCGCCCTATAGTCGGCGAGATCATTGCTGCTCCATAGCCTACGCCAGAAGGCAATGGGTCTCAAGCTTATCTCGTCAGCTAGTGGTCGTAGCCCTAAATCAAGCCTCAAGGGGAGGAGCGGAGTACTAGGGGGAAGTGCGGCTATCTGTCTTATAAACTTATTTTCTGTTAGTGACAGGTTCCGGCAGGGCATATGGCCACAATTCAGCCCCGTACATAATCGCCCCCCTAGCCTGTGCCTTATATATCTGGATTAAAGCCCCCAATGGGCGGTATGACGAGCCGGTCATCATCCGGGAGATACCCCCAGTAGTTTGTATTAGTTTAAGGTTTGCCCTGCTCTGGTGGGGTCCCCAGGTCATGGTTTCGTTGAGGGTCACACCAAGATATTCAAAGGTGGCTACTCTCTCAAGCCGCACGGCTCCCAGTTGTGGATTCGGGCGCTGTTTCTGGCTCGGATTCAAAACCATGAATTTGGTTTTTGTAGCATTGATTTCTAGCCCTCTATCAAGGCAGAAAGCCACGAACGAATCAAGTATCCTTTGTATACCCATGGGGGTTTTAGATAGCAACAGTGTGTCGTCCGCAAACATAATTGCGGGCACCCTGCTGCCATTTAGTTTGGGGGCGTCAGTATAGTCGGTGGCATTGAGATGGGCGATTACCCCGTTGACGAAGAGGCAAAACAGGGTCGGCGCCAGCACGCAGCCCTGTCTTACCCCTCGGCCAACGGGGAATCTGTCAGTCAGTTCCCCCGACACACCTCACACGGGCGTAATTATTGTGGTGCAGCCTCTGCAAGATCAATAGGATATCTGGGGGTACACCCATCTCTGCCAGGACGCTCCAAAGTTTCCCCCTGGGCACCAAGTCGAAGGCAACCTACATTCATGCGGAACAGACTTAAGATGCCCTAATACACATCAAAAAGTTTTTTTAAGGAACTTGTACCTTTTTTTCAATAACTTTTAACATGGCTATGTAACTCAAACAATCAAAATGAAAATTTTTCAGGCACACATGGAGACGTATTTACAAGAAACCTTGCACTACGAGGGAAGTGACTTCAAATGACCAGACACACATGGGGACGTATTCACAAGGCCCTTGAACCCGGGGGAAGTGACTTGAAATTGCTAAGCACACATAGGAGAGTATTTACAATGCCCGTACAACACTTATGCATCATTTTTTACATATACACCGTAACAATACCAACACAAAAGCATCATATATCTGTTCCGCAAAAGCGACGCATTGCAGGAGTCACATCACAAGTACATAGTTTCTCATAATTTTTTAAAGCATGCCTTTTCCTTAAAAACGATTTTCCGATCATAATTTGAAAACACAGCACAGCTCCTATGTACATACACACCTTGTCAGTACTAATAATTTACATTATCTACAATTACAATTGGTAAAAGAATCCAAAATCCTTTGAAAGCAGAATGCAAAACACTTGACGCAAAACATCATTTTAAATACACAGCTAACTTTCTTATTTACGCAAAAAAAGCATACTAGTCTTTATCTAAAATATATAAACGATAACTCACCTTTACAAATTCTTTTTGAAATTCAAAACAGACTCAGACACACACCAATTATTCTTTAGCAGAATTAAAGGTATGCACTCCAGAGGCTGGAACCAACAAAGGCACTGAAACGCTGATATTCATCACACATATCTCTCATGTCAGCCAATCAAAACTCTTCCCTCACTATTTTCAAATCAACACCCTTCCCCCCTCTGCCCTTTCTACCTCTTTTCCATAGCAACTACCGCCTGCCAGACCTCTCAGGTTTACAAGTTCACACAACAATGTTTCAAATGAACTCTGAACTCTCAGTACACCTGCTAATCCACTGCAATCTTTCATAACATCATTTTTTATTAACCATTCAAATTACATCTTTCAAAGAACACATCCATGCACCCTAACTTTCTGTTTTCAGCAATAGAAACACACCAATCACTGATAATGAATCATTTGCACTTAAACTCCACAGTTTTTTTTCATTACAAACTTCACTATTTCAACTGCCATTTCATTCCCACACTTCATCTGACTGCAGCAAAAACTCCTCTAGCCATGTTTTCAGTCTGGATTCTTGGACATAGCTACATCCACTGGGCTCACAGGTATGCTGATAACAGAAATTTACACAACCTCAATTTACAAAATGTGGAAATAAAATGGATTGGCCGAAGAGGATTGAAATGTCACCAATTGATACCATTGGTGAAAACCTTTTTACATTTGCCAAACCCTGACCTCATAATAGTGCACTGTGGCGGAAACGATTTGGGCACTTTGACTGGGGTAGGTCTGGAAATGCTCTTTTTCCTCAAACTGCCTTGGTATATTCCAATATATGCCAAAGACAAAAATGGAGATGGTCCAATCAATTTTGTCCACAAATAGAAAAATCGAGGAAGCATGTAAATAAGTCTGTTTCAGCTTACACGAGGGACCATGGAATGGGCTGCATCTACAACAATAACTTGCGTTACTACATGCAAGATATCTACAGAGGAGATGGCGTGCATTTCTCAGATGAGGGGAACAAAGTTTTCATACTAAATTTAAGAATGTGTATTGGTTCCTACTTATAAGTTTCTAGAACATACACAAAACCCAAAAGCTCTTTTCAGAGCTACCTTAACTTAGTGTACTCTTTTGAAATTTCGAATGTTCCTTTTTTCACTTATTTTCACCTATATTCGCTTCCCGGAACGCTAACTAGTTCGCGTACCGGCAGCTAACCACGCGAAAAAAAACAATTTTTTTTAACGACAAATATGAGCCTCCTGAGCCACCCTCAGAAAACTTAGGGAGACAGGATACGTCTAAACTACCCCAATCTACCCATTCTGAACATTATTTACCCTCCATCTTGTATCTCAATTCTACCGAAACACAAAATGGAGGACTCCCGTAACGCTGCAAGTTCGCATACCGGGAAACACACTGACAAGCACTCGCTCAAAAAAGGTGGGAAAGTAATTTACAGAAAAACAACTGGAGACACTTTCACCAATTAAACATTAGCTCATACTACATACCAATTCCTACCATTTTCACAAATATTGTTGGAATACCATTTAGCCATTTAGCATGTAGAACTCTCTAAAATCCCTGAGGTAAATTACTTCACAAAACATATCGGAAGTGTTGGAAATGACAACCAATTAAAAGATTACTTTCAATTTCTACTATTATATCATGACATTTCATTGGCTATGTACCTGAATATATATATACAAAGAGAGAGAAACACACCTATTTTGACTACTACTTCGTGAAGTGCATAACAAAAAATCAACTGATAACTTCAACTTATATTTAAAAGGTAAGATATTATTTATAAAACTGAAGTATGTTCTGTACTGAAAGCTAATTAGAAAAACATTTTCTGACAATTATATTCTATCACTCTGTAATACTTATAGAAAAAAATAGACTTCTCTGTTTTAGTTATGGCAGGGCCAGTCCAAGGATTTGCAAGACCATGGGCTAAAAAGGAACGTGCGCGAGGCCCCCACCAATTTACATAAGTGGCCCCTTGCAAGGAGAACATTCACAGATACTGAGGGGGCCCCATTGTCCAGCATTTTGACGCCCCCACAGTTTTAACTTTAAATCCACACGCATATCTCACACCTTCATAGGTGTGAGAATTGATTGTGGTCTAAAAGTTAAAACTGTGGGGGCGCAAAAATGCTGGACAATGGGCCCCCCACAGTGTCTGTGAATGGTCTCCTTGCAATTGAGGGAGCGTCTCCTTCTCCCTCCCCTATACCTCCTAACACCATCCATGGGAGGCCCAAGGAGGGGGCCCCCTGCAATAGACCTTAATTGCAGGCGACATCTTTCTTTGTGATAGATCTCCAAGAAAACAAAAGGACACATCACCAGTGCGTGGCCCAATGCTGGTGTGCTGAGTGCGAGACCATGAGCGGCAGCCCACGCTGCCCATGCCTAGCGCCAGCCCTGAATTAAGGATAGAGTTAGACTTCTATAGTATAATTCAGAATTGACTAAGAGTTTATTTTGATAATTTTCTTCATATTTCTACTTCTAATTTGATACCATACACTGCCCAAAGAAAAAAACACTATATAAATAACCAAACTGCCAATCTGCACTGAAACCCAACAATACCCTTTCTGTACTGATATATTTTTTAAAAATTCATTTTTTAGAATTGAAAATGGAAGAACAACAAAACAACATGAATGAATGAATGAATCAAAGCTTTATTCGATTTTAGATATTAAAATCATAAAAGCATACAATCAAATACTAAAATACATTTATAAACATTTTAAAATAAGTCTCCTAATAGCTTTTGGTTACACAGTTAGTCCATTAAACATGCTTTACGCCACCTTTAGACTACGTTGTAGGGCACAGTAATCTACAAGAATTAATAATTATGACACGGAAAAGCCACTGTACAGTGGTATGGGACAGTTAAAAGCCACTGGAAAACTACTACAGTTTCTTGGGTATGTTCCACTACCACCCGGGAAGCTATCAATGCCCCAGGTACTAGGGGAAAACATGTAGGGCCTATAAGGGTAAAAGTCATGAAGGTTCCAGGTAGAAATGAGCCCATCTCCATTTTGGGGTAGCCACGTCCGCATGTATGGCACAATGAGTCTACTCCTAAAACGTATCAAGATCAAATCCCCCGAAATGTCCTTTTTAAGAGGCCCAAGCCATCCCACCCTCCGGACACTTATTATTCGGCCATCAAGGTAGTTGGGCAGAGGTCTGTTTTTTGATAGCCAATATTTGACCTTGTTCATTAGTTCGTGGTGTCTCTCAGCTTTGCCTTCTGTTAGTTCAGGGACTCCCGAAAGAACAATGACAAAAGGCGCCGCTTCTGGAGGTAAGTGAATGTGGGTGGAATGCGCAAGTTTAGGTGGAGCATGACGTGGGTTTTTCAGTTTCGGGGGGGCTTTGGGGTTGATAGGCGGGGAGGAGGTGGAGATTGGCAATTGGATAGGCGCCGCTACATACGAAGTAGTCAAGTTAGGTAAATTTGAATGGACGGTAGTGGGTGGACAATGAGTTGTTGCGATGTGGGCTGGGGGTTTCCGGAGTGCTTCAATGGAGTTCTCCAGCCCTATGAGCTTATTCCCCAACATAAAGATTTTGTCCATCAAGGGGTGTATTAAAGATTTGAGCAGATGCTCAACTATAGATAGCAAGGCCTGGTGGGAAGGTGGTGATAAATACTCCAGATTGACACCAGGTGGCATGGTAGAAAGAGGATTAGTTAAGGATGGAATTGGGCTTGGTGAGGGTTTATCAGGTGTTTGAAATTTAGTAGAACTCACATTGGCTTTGTTCCCAGCAATCTTCTTTTTGACGAGCGTAGCCCTGGGGGGTGTGAGTTTTGTATCAGAAAGACAATTCTGCTCCCTTGGATGTGATAATGAGTTGCGGCGTTTTGGCGTGGGGGAGGGTGCTGCAGGAACATATTTGACCTTGCACAAACTGTTCAGGTCATCCAGCCATGGGAAACTAGAAGGGGAATGTGCAAATATATCGTCCGGGATGTGATTGGACATATCCCCTGATTTAGGTATGAATACAGTAATACGGGTCGGTAATTTACCTCACAACTTGCAAAGGGGGTGGCCCGTCCCCGTCCTCCTCTGTCCGATGAGGGCCGTAGAGGGCCCGCCCTTTGCCCGGGCTTAGCCCGGCGCTCCCGCGCGCGACTCGCGATGCAAGAGGTTCTCCTCCCTTTTGGCGGCGCCTCCGGGCGCTCTGCTGACGTCACCTGACCGCCGGGGCACCTGGGGGATGTAGTCCCTTGCCCTCGCAGCGGTCAGGCTGCTGGCGCTATTGTGGCGCAAGATTCTCGTCGGCCGTTCCCCTCACGGCACTTGGTGAGTGTTGGAGGACCTCCCTGGGCGCTCTCCTCCCGCTTGTCTGCTCCCCTGCAGCGCTCGCCACCAGCGCTCGGCTCTCCTCCCTTTTGGCGGCGCCTCCGGGCGCTCTGCTGACGTCACCTGACCGCCGGGGCACCTGGGGGGTGTAGTCCCTTGCCCTCGCGGCGGTCAGGCTGCTGGCGCTATTGTGGCGCAAGATTCTCGTCGGCCGTTCCCCTCACGGCACTTGGTGAGTGTTGGAGGACCTCCCTGGGCGCTCTCCTCCCGCTTGTCTGCTCCCCTGCAGCGCTCGCCAAAACAACATGAAAACTGAAACAGAAAAAAAAATTGAGACACAAGTTGACATGGATTTCTACGACGACACAATAAATAATGAACTTGTGCAATGCGTAGATGCAGTAGATTTTCTACTAAAAAATGAAGAAAAAAATGATCACGATTTTTTAGATTTTCTTTTAAATTTTGAAAAACAAAATGAAAAATAAATTTTAATTTCCTAATTCAAAAATTGTTTGACACATTATTTATTTTTATATGTATATTGAAAACTAGTAGCAAATGTATTATAACGTG
>NW_028249367.1:0-61689 GCF_964263255.1 Lissotriton vulgaris
ACTATACCTTCCTACTGGCGACTGCCAGTAGGTTATATATTTATATATACAAACAACGATTCCTCCCTCGAGAGGATATCCTGGAGTCGCAATTTTACCCAATATAATTCACAAGGCAGTCGTTTCAAGTTATTTATTTTCAATCCATGGGGTGTCAACAAACCAAGGCAACAACCAACGCGTTTCGACAGCCTCCGCTGTCTTGGTCACGGTCAATTTGAAAAGTGCATCGCCACAGATTTATAAACAAAACCACATTTCCTGAAACACAGAATCACTCCCAAAATGGGTGTGGTTAGTATCACATGGTCTTTACATCAAGTCCCACCCTTGAGAATTCTGAGTCATGTAGTCTAATTTATACAATGTTATTTTCCGTTATTTTCACGGAAACATTCGTATGGCTACCATTCACGCTGCAAGTCTCGCCTTTGTTGGATGGGAAGTGTATATAAGAGTTTGTTCAGAGTGTTGCCCTCCAGTGGGCAAGCTGAAGATAATGAGGTCTGCATCACTTCCTCCTCCCCTTGGGATTTGTGGGTCTTGTAGTCCACAAAATTGCACCAGTAATCCTGTCTGTTTGGTAAGTCATTTTATTGGTGTTGTTTATTGCCTGGGTGAGGATCTTTTGTTTATGTTTTTTGGCCTTCCAGTGGGCTTATTAGGATTATGCTGTCTCATTTTGGTGCTACTATAGTGTTGGTTTGTCGCGTTTTATCTGTGGCTTAGTGTATAAGGGAAAATTGTGAAAGTGTCAATTAAAATTGTCTGTAAACGGGATTCTGGGATTCTTATTCAGAGTTAGGATTGTTCTTGTAGGTTATCAAGGCATTTTGAAATTTTACAGGTGTATGTATAATTCCTCCGATTGGTTGAGGCCAAAGGGGGTCATTGTCCGGAAGTTCAAAATATGTCTTGACTCCTTTTGCCGCAGTATTTTCTCATTGTGTCCTCCTCTTTCTGAGGGGGTCATTGTTTCGATACCCCAAAAGCATAGCTGTTTACAGTCCCCCTTATGATGAGTCTCCATATGCTTTGCAACTGCGTTGTTTCTGTCTTTATGTCTTGTTGCACGAGCATGTTCCAAAATGTGTTTTTTTAGTTCGCATATGGTGCTTCCAATGTATCTGAGTTTGCAGGGGCATTCAATCATATATACTGTGTAGTGACTGTTACACGTGATACATTCCCTGATTTGCCATGTTTTTTGTTTGGCATCGTTATTTCAGTTGTCGGTTTTGCAATCTCACAGGCTTTGCAATTATAACATTTGATGAAGCCTTTAGTTTTTAGCCACGCTTTTTTGGGGGTTGGTTTCTTGTAGTGGCTGTGGATTAGCTGGTCTTGTAAGTTTTTTGCTCTTCTGTAGGTAATTACAGGATGATTGCCCATTTTCTTACCAATTACTGGGTCCAACTGTAGAATTTTCCAGTTCTTTTTTAAGATCTGGTTGATTCTTTTTGACTCTTGGCTGTAATTTGGGATCAGTCTGATTGGTTCCTCCTCTTGGTTTATTTCTTTAGTTTTTTGTTGTTGGCATTCCATTCTTGGTTTTTGATTTGCTCTTTCCCAACATCTTTGAACCACTCTTTTGTTGTATTTTCTTTTGGTAAATTTTTGGATGGTGTTCTTACTCTGTTTGTTCCATTCTTTTTCCTCGCTACAGATTCTTCTTAAGCGAAGGAATTCTCCATATGGTATGCTTGTGATTAAAGATTGTTGGTGTAAGCTGGTCGCTTCCAAAGTTGCATTTGTGGCTGTGCTTTTTTGGTGGAGGGTTGTCTCAATGTGGTTATCTTTTGTATATACTTCTGTGTCTAGGAAGATGGCTTTGGTTTTGCTTATGGTGTGGGTAAATTTTAAACAAGGTGTTTCAGTGTTTAAGATTTCGAAATACTCCAGGAATTCTTCTTCACTGCCGTTCCAGACGATGAACAGGTCATCAATAAACCTTTTCCAAGACACAATATGTTTAGTGTGTTCCAAGTACTTTTCATTCCACGCTATTGTCTCCTCCCACCATCCCATGGCGATACAAGCATAGCTAGGGCTAAAGGAGCCCCCTTTTTTCTGAGCCCCTGCTTGATGAATCACCCCCATACTTTCAGGATAGGAGCTGACCTGGATAGACTTTTTGTTTGGAGAATTTCGCAAAGATTCATCAAACGACGACAAAGTTATTAGGAAATCAAACAATGCTTTTCCTATGGAAACTAGTTTGTAACTATACCTTCCTACTGGCGACCGCCAGTAGGATATATATATATATATATATATATATATATATATATATATATATATATATATATCCTACTGGCGGTCGCCAGTAGGAAGGTATAGTTACAAACTAGTTATAGTTAGGAATTGGCATTTAAAAAACCTTAGAAATTCACCCAAAAAAACATAGGTTTCAGGGACGTTATAGTTAGTTGAACATTTGACTCATATAAAACCAGAGAAATTCGATTATTATATTTAGTTGAGCTAACTATAACTTGCGCCCCTGCAATGCACTGCTGATGATGTCACATATTACATCACTCATTACATGGTCAGTGACATCACTGATGGCATCATTGATGACATCTCAAATGACATCACTGATGACATCACTCATGACATCATCCAGTGGATGTGTGTTTCTGTAAAGTTTAAATATGTTTTATACATATATGCCAAGGTGTATTGAAGAATGAATGCATTTGCAAGTGCCTAAAGAAACTATTTCATATGTGCATGACTGACTGTTTAAGTGAGTGATTGAACGTGTCTTACTGAATGCATGAGTTTGTGACTAAACTGTGTAAAAGTCTGTATTTGTCTCTCCGTTGGTGTGTAAGCAACTGCATGGGTTGCTGAATAGCTACATGAGTGTCTATATAGGTTATTGATTTGTAGTCTGAGTATCTGTATGGGTCCCTGAGTGTCTGTGTAGGTGGGTGCTGGGGGGTGTATGAGTCTATGCATGGATATCTGAGTGGGTGATTCAGTGGTTGTATGGAAGTGCATCTGCAAAGGGCAGTATGGGTGAGTAAGTGTGTCTATGGGTGTGTTGGTGAGTGTATAAATGTCTCAGTGGTATATCTGTGAGTAACTACATATGTTTTAAGTCAGTAGATGTGAGTGTTGGAGTATATTAATGACTATACATGAGAGTAAGCTATTTTAAGAGTGGATGTATAAATAAGTGTCTGCTTCTATCAGTGATTCTATAAGACATTAAATATGTGTTAGTATCTATATAAATAAGTGATGAGGGATGTCTAAAAATAACAAAGTTGGAGTGCATAACTATATACATGACTAAATGGGTATGTGATTGATTCTTTGCTTTACTGACTAGGTGTGTGAGTAATTATATGGATAAGTGGCAGAGTATGACTGCATGTATAGATGTATGAGTGTATATTATAGTCTTGTATTGATGAGTAACTACAAGTATAAGTGACTGGATGTGTGTGTAGACCTAGGAAATAGTGAGTGCTATGTAGTAAATGGCATTCTTCTGTGTATGGCTTCAAAAATAGTAGTCAACATTTTAGAATGGGTTTATCAAAGTTTATATTAGAGTATCAGTATGTGCATCAGATTGTCACGTGCATGATGTTATGAGTGATGTAATTTGAGATGTCATCAGTGAGGTCATCGGTGATGTCACTGACCATGTCATGAGTGATGTAATATGTGACATCATCAGCAGTGCATTGCGGGCCCACAAGTTATAGTTAGCTCAACTAACTATAACAGGTGAATTTCTCTGGTTTTATACGAGTCAAATGTTTAACTAACTATAAGGTCCCTGAAACCTATGTTTTTTTGAGTGAATTTCTAAGGTTTTTTAAATGCTAATTCCTAACCATAACGCGCCTAAAACCTATGTTTTTTTCAGGGACTTTCTAAGGTTTTTTAAATGTTAATTTCATATTTTAATGTTTCTAAAACCTATATTTTTTCAAATATTTTTTTAATATTTTGCAACTCTATTATACTTCTTTTTTTAACTTTAAAAATTATGTTACATTTTATATCTTACCCCAAAAATATGTATATATTTTTTTTTCTGAGAAAACTGCACTCCCATACCGGTAGTGTACTAAGCGCCATCACCATGCAAATCCTATCCACCATATTGCTAAAATCGTAAATGATATGCATTTCGTATCCGACGACTTCGTGGCACCGCATCCCGCGTAATATCATATATGCATGAAGTCACCCCAGCTGGCATTTTGGTATCCGATGGGTACACAGTACCAAGCCACATGTTACGTCATACACGTATGGGGTCGCGCCCGCTGCATGTTGCGTATGCGAGAAGTACACACTGCCAGGCCCTGTGTCACATCACAGACATATAGGTACACCATTCCCTCGCTTGCTTATTGTCTCAAATGTATATCTAAATAACTTTAAAGAGTATAGGAGAGCAAGTGATAATGTAAAATATTTCAAACATTTATATATTTCTAACTGTAATAAACGTATATTATAATAAATATATTTTGTCAAAATCGCGTCGGGTGCAGCCTCCTTGCGCCCTCGGTGCGTGATTGCCATGTGACCTTACAAAAAAGGATATGATTGCTTCACAGCATTTCCCATTGTAACAGTTGGACGACCCCACACATTTGACTCATTCTCTCTACAAGATTCGTAAGCAGGGGTGGGTAACCCAATATACCCTTGCGGGCTCGGGCAAACAATATGTATAGATAAAGGTGCCAGCAAGGGTTTTATTTTAGTTGAATAATTACAACGACAAAGATCTATATTACTAAGAATCTTAGACTGAGAACATCAGTTGCTGAAGTTGTTATATCTCACCTTGTTTTTAGTGAGAAAACCAAAAGAGCTACTTTCTTGCTTCTTTAGAGCTAGTGTGGTAGCTCTTTTAGTTTTCTCACTAAAAACAAGGTGAGATATAACAACTTCAGCAACTGATGTTCTCAGTCTAAGAGTCTTAGTAATATAGATGTTTGTCGCTGTAATTATTCAACTAAAATAAAACCCTTGCTGGTACCTTTATCTATACATATCATTCTCTCTACAGCGTTTGATGAGAGACACCTGCTTAGAGAGGCTGTGTACACATATCATGCAACAACATGCAACAATCATCTTGATCAATATTCATGGTCTGTACATTAGCCTTCCACGTGTGATTGCCTTGCATCTCAAACGTTTCATCAAAAAACAAATATGTGTTACACGATGCCCCTGGTGTATGTGTGTGAACGTTATTATTCTCCCTTTCGACCTGGGTATTCTTGTATCAGGAGCCACGGGCAGAGTGTACATCCTAGATCACATGTGACAAACAGTGAACAGCAATGTGTAGATTTCTTTTGCTGTATGCTCTGTTGACAGGCTTCACCAATATAATAGTGTGTTATATGTGAGACTTTCAGATTCACATTTGACATGTATTCCTTGACTGTAATGAGTGTTATCACTGGGTATGACGTAGCCTCACTGCTGATCCTCCCTCCATCCGACCACATTCACATGTGTACACTTTGCAATAGCAACACTTTCAACAATACCGCACACCATTGACATGCATGTCTGCACATATCCACAACCTTGACAACAACATGTGATGTTCACCATTCAATCTTTTCAAACACCTTCTCATTAACAATAGTTGCCGCCCTCCCGACACATGCTACACTAATGTAAATTACACACTCTGCGAGGTCAAAACTACAAAATAAACACACATAAGTACACTTCCTGGCCAGGCATGATCTGAACAATACCCAGGTCCCTAGAATAATTATTCACACCCCTACGGTGGCATGGTGTACGCAAGCCCAGCCCACTTTGAGTACGTATAAATAGGATAACCACGACGACGCACGTCCCTCTTCTTCCACACTGCCTCAGGTGATATGGTCCCATACACCTCACATATCACAATGCGCAGTAAAAAAAGGGATCCATGAGGCCTACTGCCCGTATTGATTTACCTTTGCACTCCCTATACAACACCACCCAAGCACCATATACAATTTGAATATGCGTGGCACAGGGCCCAGAGCACATGACTTCACAGCATAGCACACACAGTTTAGGCTCACACAGTCTATGCAATTCAATACCACAAAATGCAATAGTATTTCCAATATATCCAAAGCAGTCCTAGGTGGGTAATCCAAAATGATATATCAAAGTCCTTCAGATCATGAGTCTTTATTTTTACTTCTCTTCAAATGTAACTTCTCCACATTCCATGTACAGATGTCATTGGATTTATTCAGCCAACACGTGTTTCGTCTCGTATATTATTTACACAACGACTTCCTCAGGGCTGAAATCATAATACAAATACAGATAAACAACTCTGTAATTCATTCAAAATGCATAATTTATACTAGTTCCTAGAGTCCCGTGATGAGCAGAAAGAAAGAACCCGGCAGGAAAATTCCAAGAAGATCATACACCCGATATGTGCACGTCCTCAAAAAACCACCACCAAATTATATATATAAGTTCCATGCTCTCAGACCAAAATATCAATAGCGTGTAATATAAGTCCTCATTATACTAAGGATACTATCAAATCAATTACGCCGCACTTGGGATCAACTATCCAGTGTCCCTCTATTA
Organism: Lissotriton vulgaris; assembly: GCF_964263255.1. Taxonomy (NCBI): domain Eukaryota; kingdom Metazoa; phylum Chordata; class Amphibia; order Caudata; family Salamandridae; genus Lissotriton; species Lissotriton vulgaris. The sequence goes on from NW_028249367.1 coordinate 6,610, forward strand.
TTAACGGACTGCCCTATATTGGGTGATATCCGTGATATAGAATGATTATTCTCACCTATTACCATCTGATGTTAAATAGAGTGATATAAACTCTTAGTCACCACACAATATCAAAAGTGACTTTACATATATTTACAAAAGTTATTTATGTCAAATAAGGTGTTTACCGTAATCTCAGTATTTATGAAAGCTCGTACTTTGAAATAGTCTCTTTCCTCCTTACTTCAAATAGTGAAGTATAAGACCCTGCAATTCAAACAAGCCCAAGGACCTCAATTATAAATATCTTCGTTTTAAATTACCAACAGTCTATATTATCCATGGATCTATAATCCACTTACCCTATTCCTTTAGAAAATGTTCATAAACAGGAGTCCTCCTATATCTCCAATGTGTTCTGTTATCAACGATCTACAATAAAGATCGAGTAAATATTAGAGGATTTCCTCATTCCATTGTTCGCTCGATACTATCTAATTATAAATTCTAGCGCATTAGTGCATACCTTGGTTTCACTCCGTGTTCGTCTATCCACGAACGCGTCCCGACCGGCGTTCAGCACCAGCGCCATATTGGATTTGATATTTATATTCTCTAATACTGGGCGCCATCTTGTAGTGGCCTAATAGGTCCAAGTACAAGCTATCTATCGACTTGTGCCTATTGCACACGTCCCAGGGGTTTAACTGAATTATTAAAACTTTATCTGGTGACCGCTTACTATTTTACATCGGATTGTACCCAATTACTCACGTACTATTTTGCATTCAAAAACCACCTCGGACTTTTAAAGATTTGCACGTTCACAAAGACATCCCAGATCATCCTCTACAACTTTAAAGGGGAAAATTATCCTTTACTAGAACCATTATATTAGATGTTCCGTTTTATTAAAAGAACAATCTGTTTCTAACGTTAGCGTTCGATCTAGAGAACCAGCACCATCTTGAAGAGGCAAAGTAGATCGGTACATGGACCCATTTACCTAATCAGTATCCTCTCAGACTCCTGAAAGCTCACTCCTTTCAGTACATATCCAGTTCATTTATTTTAATTCCGAGTTGTAAGTAGTTTAGGGTAAATACTACACCTAGTAATAGAAGTGTCCCGGGTCTGTAAAGATCGCACAGTCTCATGCATTCCATAGCATAGTAATAGATGGAGACAAAAGGTCGGAGTTAGGTGAGGCAGTAAGGCATCCTCAATTTCACATTTCTCCTGAAACATGTAAGTCACAATAAAGCAAAAACATCCTCTGAATTACACTTCTCATAAGTCTAATGAAACAATTAGTAATAGAGCATCCTGTAATAAGCTCAATCCATTATCTGAATACAAGTAGGTTCACGAAAAGGAGATTCTCACATTTTCATAAATATAACAAAATATCTGTACGGACAATTTACTTTATACATTATTCACGATACTTAATTATTTACCAGATGTTTATATAAATAAATCATATCATGTCTTATTTTGTCTTATTTTGTCTTATTCCTGAACAGTGTTCAACATTAATCAATATCATCTTTAACAGCCAAAGTTCAGTCAGAAATATTATCATGATAATTTGCATATCATTCTTCTCCCAAATAGTACTGGAGCTCATGGTCATTGTTCAAACCAAGTTCCACAGCTTTAAGTCTCATCAACCATATAACCTCAATCTGTCTCAATTTAAGTTGCCTGTTTCCTCCTCTTGGGTGTGGGCTAATGTGTTCAATCCCATGATAACTGAAAATGTGTCCTTGCCTGTCATCACAATTCTGAACTGCATGTGCAGCAATGGGATATCGAGTATCCCCGTTCTTCCACGCTCTCATATGTTCCGTTATCCTGTCTCGTAGTCTCCGGATCGTGCTGCCCACATAGATCTTCCCACATGAGCAGACTATCACATACACTACATATGTAGTGTCACAGTTTATGAAGCTCATAATATCATAATTGGCTGAGCCATTGTAGCTGAAATTCAATACTTTCTTCATTGCCCACCTGCAAGAACTGCAACGTCCACATTTGTGGAAACCTCTAGTCATATTCGTTAACCAATCATCTGGTTTTACAATAGGATAGCTCAGACTGACTGAGTTGGCTAAGGTCTTTCCTTTTCTGTAAGTAATACTCGGTCTCTCCCCTATATAAGGTAACAGATCCCTGTCCGTTCTCAGTAAATGCCAGTATCGATTCAATATGGCAAACAGTTCGTGACTATCCATATTGTAGTTTGTTATCATCCTCACTAGATCCTTCGATCCCGTACTTTTAACTTTTGCCAACAATGTTCCTTTCCTATCCAGGCTCTTAGCTCTCCTTCTCGCTTTATCTACTTTGTCATGCTCATAGCCTCTTGCTTTGAACCTGTTCGATATATCGATCAGATTTTCCTCAAAATCTTTTTCTTCTGAACAATTTCTCCTCGCACTGACCATTTCACCGAAAGGTATTTTTGCTATCTGACTCCTGGGGTGACAGCTACCCGCATGCAGAACTGCATTACAGCTGGTCTCCTTTCTGTACAGCTTACTACACAGTTTATTTTCTTTTATGTACAGTTTGATGTCTAGAAATGCAATACTCTCCTGACTATATTGTGTAGTGAAACTCAAATTTATGTCATTATCATTGAGGTATTCAAAAAATTCATTGAGTTTGACTTCAGTACCAGTCCAAATCATTAGACAGTCGTCTATGAAACGACCCCAGTAGTGGATGTACTGTATCCATTCTTTCCCACGTTGACCCCAGATCCACTCCGCCTCAAACCACCCCATAAAGAGGTTGGCAAAAGACGGAGCAAATCTGGAGCCCATCGCGGTACCAAGGCGTTGCCTATACCATTTGCTGTCAAAAAGGAAAATGTTATTTTCAAGTACCAATTCTGTCATTTTCAGAATCATAGAAGTATGTTCAAAGAGCTCAGCAGACATTTTATTCAAGAATGACTCTATTGCACGCAACCCTAGTTGGTGATGAATATTCGAGTATAAAGATACCACGTCCAGGATAACCAAGTACATATCTTGTTCCCAAACCAAATCATTCATGATGTTAAGCACATGCTTCGTATCCTGAATATACGAAGGTAGGTTATGCACATATGGCCTTAAGAATGTATCAATAAATTCTGACATCTTCTCAGTTGGGCCCCCAATCCCGGAAATAATTGGCCTTCCAGGTGGTCTATCTCTACTCTTGTGTACTTTTGGAAGCGTGTATAAACACGGTGAGCGAGGAGTTCTGACTACCAGATAACTGTATTCATCAAAGTCAAGTAAAGTCTGATCATACCATATTTTCAAATATCCGTTGATATTATATAGGGGAGAGACCGAGTATTACTTACAGAAAAGGAAAGACCTTAGCCAACTCAGTCAGTCCGAGCTATCCTATTGTAAAACCAGATGATTGGTTAACGAATATGACTAGAGGTTTCCACAAATGTGGAGGTGTCATGACACTGTCTTTCCAAGCCCATGACGAGCCTAGAACACCCTTCGAGAAAACCCACCCCTATCCCGTGCAACCTGCACTCCTGTACCTAAAAGGAAGAAAGGGGGTTAGTATGTAAGGAAAACCGGTTACTGTGAACTATGTCATTATGGTTATCAATATGTCATTGGTAAAGGTTCACTGTTCACGTTTTTATGCATGTTTCAAGCTCTTATACGTTTTTCATGTGGTATTCCATGTTGTCAAATCCCAGGGAAAAAGACGCGCTTGTATTGCAGCAAAGAAAAGGAAAAAAAGACGCGCTTTAAAAATGACACGCATCTTTTTGGTGCGCGATGCAAAATGATTCGGTGCTCCGTTCTCGGAGTGCTCGGCAGGTTTGGGCGTGGCACGCTGCCATTCCCCGACGTCCCAGGGTGTGGCTAGACTATAAAAGCCACACCCAGGGTTCCAGAAGACGCTTGGTCTTCGGAGCATCGTGGAAGCAACACCTGCGTTCGAGAGCTCGCGTACATCGTCGAAGGCCCGAGTCAGAGTCAGCCAACCTCCAGGAATTATCGGATACCTCAGAATAAAAAGCTAAGTACATTTTTCTCATCAAGGCGCCCAACGCTAGGATTCAAGAGACTTTGTTTTAGGATTCAAGAGACTTTGTTTTGGACATTGGCAAATAATATTTAATGGTGTTTTCCAGCATATTCTTTTGTGAACCACAAGTCAAAGACTAATTAGAACTTGAATGTATATGGTTATTTTCAAGGTATTCTTTTGTGAAGCAAGTCAAAGACTAACTCGAACATTAATGTTTATAATGTTTGAAAACCTAGGTGGTACATGTTAAAACAAATGTATAGATAATATTTATCCTCACAGAATTTTCTGAAGTTTCAGCCGGAATCTCAATGGTTTTAATAGTGAACTAAACTATTAATCTTTACGGAAAAAGTCGTGTTTAAACCTACCAAGCAGGGAAAGGAAGTGAGTAGAATTTATTCTAAGGCATTTTACAGATAAAAGAAAAGGTTTAAGGAAAGTGCAAATAAGTGTTGTTTCTCTCCATAGCATTTTCAAAACCTAATCTGGGGGCGGACAAGTCAACCACCTTCTACTGAAAACCTCAACCCTTGCGCACACCACGACGACGACATCCTGGACGCGAAGACTTATCGAGTAGTTCGCAGGTAGGAGACTGCTTCCTCAAAAGTCAAGGAAGAGTTAGAGGAGTAGAATAGGAGATTAAAGTGCTTAGGATTCTTGCTAAAATATATGTTCTTGTATATATTTTCAGGTCGACTACTAGACAACAAGTAGCGTCAGATCCGGCCTCTCTCCCTGACTGCTACCCATCATCCTAGTGTGTTAATAAGAATCACTGGCTGAAAAGGTAGGGTTTTGGGGGATTGGTCCATAGCGTCTCTGCAAAACCGATCAAGCACCTTACAGGTAAGGTTGGTGTTCAGCTCAGGTAAGAGTGCTTGATCATATCTGACAGAAGACCAAGCCCACGGCAAAGTTTTGCCCAGACGCTATGGATGAATCTCCTCAAATCACGTTGCAGGATTTAGCTACAGTACTATTAGAAATCAGGGCAGAAAATGTAGAATTAAGGAAGGATTTAACGGCTATTCAGAATAAAATTACACCAAGTCCTCAGACCTGGACCTTTACTTCAGATAAAAAATCTTATATGAAACCACCAATCTTTCAGCCAACCATGCATACTCTGTATAGTGGGGAAGCTAATTCTAATACGTCAGGTAATCCTCAAATTCAGGTGGTTACTCCAGTTTCTATACCATTAGCACCACCTGAGAGGTTCTATGGGGATTGTAACAAGTTCACCATTTTCTTAAATCAGTGTCAGTTACATTTTGTGGCGAAACCTACAGCATTTCCCGATGACTCTTCTAAGGTGGCATTCATCTTGTCCTATTTGGGCGGAGATGCTGCATTATGGTCCGTACCTTATGTAGAAAGGAATGATCCCATGTTAACTGATTTTAGAAGATTTAAAAGAGCAATGAAGAAATTGTTTGCAAAACATGTATTTGTGCAATCTGCAGATCATGAACTGCTGAATTTAAAGCAGGGGTCTTCAGATCTTCTACATTATATTTCAATCTTTAACAGGCTGGTTATTGAAGCAGAGTGGCCTGAGGAGAAAAGAGTTTCATTGTTTTATCGTGGGTTACGTGATGATTTAAAGGATATGATAACACAAATTTTAGATCCACCTACAGATTGCGAGGAATTCATAGATCTGGTTGTTAAATTAAATCACAGAATTTCTGAAAGGAAAGGCGAGAGGGGGAAAACAGACTTTAGAATGATGATCTTTAAAGAAAAAGGGAATGTAAGAGCAGAGTCTTCCCCTTCTAAACTTGATCCAGTTGAGCCAATGCAAATAGGCACAGTTAGAGGACCCCTCACTAAGGATGAGAGAGAGAAGCGCCGAAAACTGAACCAATGTATGTACTGTGGGAAAACCGGGCATTTTATAAAAGATTGTCCCACACGTCCTGTAAGGCCTAAGACCAAAATGCCTGAAGTTGCAACAATACAACAGTCGGAAAACTAGCTCTCTCGGTAGATACAGAGGTCAATCTACCGAGTCCGTCTATCACTTTGGCCTCCTTAACTCCAACTGCCTCTCATTGTCACCTGAGTATGCGTATTCTTCTTCAGTCTCAACTGAATAAGGAACGGTCCTGGTCCATAGATGCCTTAATTGATTCCGGAGCAACTGGAAATTTCATTGACACTAAATTATTTCAGAAGTTAGGTCTAGAACAAATAGTTAAGGATTCACCAGAAGTAGTTAGGGCTGTGGACGGAAAGGAACTCACGTCAGGACTCATACAATACCATACTGAAATTTTAAACATGACTTGTGCAGAAAAACACACAGAGGAAATAACTTTTGACATAATTGATGCACCTCAATTCGGTTTGATTCTGGGGATTCCATGGCTAGTTTTACATAATCCTTATATAGATTGGACTAACAGGAGTATTTTATTCAAGTCCGATTACTGTCATGCTAAGTGTTTCAAACAATTCCCAGGTTCGGAATTGTTAATCCAAGGATATGACTTTCCAAAAAGATCCAAGAGTGTTCTAGTGGTTGCTGGGGTACCTGAAGAATATCAAGACTTGTTGGATGTATTTGACAAGAAAAAGGCAGAGACATTGCCTCCTCATAGAGACTTTGACTGTCAAATAGATCTGGTCCCAGGGGCATCCTTGCCCTGTAGTCGTATTTACGCTTTAACAGAGAAAGAAAATGAACATCTACGTAATTATTTGGATGAGTACTTGGCCAATGGGTTCATCCGACATTCTAAGTCTCCGGTCTCTTCTCCTCTCTTCTTTATCCCAAAAAAGGGAGGAGAATTGCGCACCTGCATCGACTATCGAGCCATCAACAATGTGACGGTAAAGAATCGATATCCCTTACCTTTGATTCCGACCTTACTTGATCAGATCAAAGATGCCACCATTTATACGAAACTGGATCTGCGAGGCGCATATCATTTGGTGCGAGTTCGAGAGGGCGATGAATGGAAAACAGCCTTCAGAACTAAATTTGGTTTATATGAATACCAGGTGATGCCCTTCGGACTTTGCAATGCACCAGCGGCGTTCCAGTTTTTTATAAATGAGGTGCTGAGAGATTTTTTGGATATTTGCTGTATTGTCTACATTGATGATATCCTAATTTATTCAAAAAACAAAACTGAGCATGTAAAGCAAGTACGAGCCATTCTTCAACAGCTTTTACAAAATTCTTTGTTTGTCAAACTTGAAAAAAGTTTGTTCCACGTGACCACAGTGGACTTCCTGGGGTATATCCTTAGTCCAGCTGGAATTGAAATGGACCCAAAGAAAGTCAAGGCAATAATTGAATGGCCCAGTCCCTCTTCAGTAAAGCAGATACAGAGTTTTCTGGGTTTTGCGAATTTCTATAGGCGATTTATTAAGGATTTTTCTCAAAAAGTTACGCCTATCACAAAATTGTTACGCAAGAACACAAAATTTGATTGGACTTCAGAAAGTGAACAGGCTTTTCAAGATATTAAAGATCTATTTGTGACAGCCCCAGTGTTAAAGCACCCTGACCCCTCCCAGCCGTTCATAGTAGAAGCTGATGCTTCACAATTTGCCATAGGAGGGATTTTATCTCAGAGAAGTATTAAAACTGGACAACTACACCCCATTGCATACTATTCTAGAAAGTTAACCCCTCCTGAACAGAATTACGCAATTGCAGATCGAGAGTTATTGGCTATAAAAGCTGTGTTCAAAGAATGGCGACACTACTTGCTAGGGGCTCGACATCCAATAACCATATATACAGATCACAGGAATCTACAAACCCTCAGATCCGCTAAAGCTTTGACTCCTCGCCAACTGCGTTGGACTTTGTTTTTTAATGATTATGATTTCATCATAACCTATCGACCAGGAAAAGAAAACAACAAAGCTGATGCTTTATCTAGAATCGGTTTAAGTGATGACCTGAATCTACAAAAGGAAAAGTTACACCCTATAATTTCAGAGGATAGGTTTCAGATTGGTCTTGTTAACTCAGACGTTTTACCTGATATTGAGAAAGCCTTACAAGATCATACAACTGCTGAATGGAATAAGCGTTTTCCTTTGTTGCAATGGAAAGATAATTTGTTGTTTATGAATGACCAAGTTTTTGTTCCCAATGCAAATTTACAAGAAAAAGTAATGCAAAATTACCATGATTCTATGCTGTCAATTCATCCAGGGGTTACCAAGATGTATCAACTCATAAAAAGACACTTTTGGTGGCAGAGCATGTTAAAGGACATTCAGAAATATGTACAAACATGCACTGTCTGTAGCAGGAATAAGGCGGTTCATAAATCTCCATCTGGTCTTCTTATGCCTTTGCCAGTTCCTCCTCAGCCTTGGCATACGGTATCTTTAGATTTCATTGTAGAATTGCCTCGCACCACTTCAGGGTTTACCACCATTCTTACAATAGTGGACCACTTTTCTAGATATGCTCATTTCATCCCTTTAAAAAAGCTTCCATCTGCCTTGGAGTTAGCACACATTTTTGTCACACAGATTGTTAGGTTACACGGAATCCCATCTGTGGTATTATCAGATAGGGGTTCACAGTTTGTGTCACATTTTTGGCAAGGTCTAGGGAAATCACTAAAGATGGAAATGCGCATGTCATCCAGTTATCATCCGCAAACTGATGGACTAACTGAACGCACAAATCAGACAGTGGAACAGTTTCTACGCTGTTTACTAACCACCCATGATCAGGAATGGTCAGATATTATTTGGGCCGCTGAATTCGCTTATAATAATTCAAACAATTCTTCAACTGGTATGTCACCCTTTTTCTGTGTCCATGGTTTTCATCCTAAGGATATGCTAGGTATAGATAAAAAGGTTTCTGATGATATGCCAGCAGTCACTGATTTTGTAAATAATCTGGTCTCGATTCAACAAGAAGCTCAGCAGCAGCTAGTGCATGCAAAAGAAGTACAAAAGAAATTTGCTGATAAACATCGGTCAAAACAGCCTGAATATTCAGTGGGTGACGAAGTGTGGCTGGCCACAAAAAATCTAAGATTAAAAAATCATAAAACATTTCGTCCTCGATTCATAGGACCTTTTCCAATAGAAAAGATTGTTAATCCTGTCAGCATGAAATTGAAACTACCTGATTCTTATCGTATCCACCCAGTGTTTCACGTCTCACTACTGAAACCTTATGATCCTGACACTCGGAAGCTTATTCAGCCACCTGCAATCGATGTAGAGGGTGATTTAGAATATGAGGTAAAGGCAGTCTTAGATTCCAAGAGAAGGAAAGGTAAATTGTTTTACTTGGTGGACTGGAAGGGCTATGGTCCAGAGGATCGCTCTTGGGAGCCCCTAGAAAACTTAAAAAACTCTCCCAAAGTCTTAAAGACTTTCCATAATCGTTTCCCAGACAAACCAAAGCCAATCCCAATGGTATTAGGGGGGATTCTACGGGGAGGGTACTGTCATGACACTGTCTTTCCAAGCCCATGACGAGCCTAGAACACCCTTCGAGAAAACCCACCCCTATCCCGTGCAACCTGCACTCCTGTACCTAAAAGGAAGAAAGGGGGTTAGTATGTAAGGAAAACCGGTTACTGTGAACTATGTCATTATGGTTATCAATATGTCATTGGTAAAGGTTCACTGTTCACGTTTTTATGCATGTTTCAAGCTCTTATACGTTTTTCATGTGGTATTCCATGTTGTCAAATCCCAGGGAAAAAGACGCGCTTGTATTGCAGCAAAGAAAAGGAAAAAAAGACGCGCTTTAAAAATGACACGCATCTTTTTGGTGCGCGATGCAAAATGATTCGGTGCTCCGTTCTCGGAGTGCTCGGCAGGTTTGGGCGTGGCACGCTGCCATTCCCCGACGTCCCAGGGTGTGGCTAGACTATAAAAGCCACACCCAGGGTTCCAGAAGACGCTTGGTCTTCGGAGCATCGTGGAAGCAACACCTGCGTTCGAGAGCTCGCGTACATCGTCGAAGGCCCGAGTCAGAGTCAGCCAACCTCCAGGAATTATCGGATACCTCAGAATAAAAAGCTAAGTACATTTTTCTCATCAAGGCGCCCAACGCTAGGATTCAAGAGACTTTGTTTTAGGATTCAAGAGACTTTGTTTTGGACATTGGCAAATAATATTTAATGGTGTTTTCCAGCATATTCTTTTGTGAACCACAAGTCAAAGACTAATTAGAACTTGAATGTATATGGTTATTTTCAAGGTATTCTTTTGTGAAGCAAGTCAAAGACTAACTCGAACATTAATGTTTATAATGTTTGAAAACCTAGGTGGTACATGTTAAAACAAATGTATAGATAATATTTATCCTCACAGAATTTTCTGAAGTTTCAGCCGGAATCTCAATGGTTTTAATAGTGAACTAAACTATTAATCTTTACGGAAAAAGTCGTGTTTAAACCTACCAAGCAGGGAAAGGAAGTGAGTAGAATTTATTCTAAGGCATTTTACAGATAAAAGAAAAGGTTTAAGGAAAGTGCAAATAAGTGTTGTTTCTCTCCATAGCATTTTCAAAACCTAATCTGGGGGCGGACAAGTCAACCACCTTCTACTGAAAACCTCAACCCTTGCGCACACCACGACGACGACATCCTGGACGCGAAGACTTATCGAGTAGTTCGCAGGTAGGAGACTGCTTCCTCAAAAGTCAAGGAAGAGTTAGAGGAGTAGAATAGGAGATTAAAGTGCTTAGGATTCTTGCTAAAATATATGTTCTTGTATATATTTTCAGGTCGACTACTAGACAACAAGTAGCGTCAGATCCGGCCTCTCTCCCTGACTGCTACCCATCATCCTAGTGTGTTAATAAGAATCACTGGCTGAAAAGGTAGGGTTTTGGGGGATTGGTCCATAGCGTCTCTGCAAAACCGATCAAGCACCTTACAGGTAAGGTTGGTGTTCAGCTCAGGTAAGAGTGCTTGATCATATCTGACAGGAGGTTGCAGTTCTTGCAGGTGGGCAATGAAGAAAGTATTGAATTTCAGCTACAATGACTCAGCCAATTATGATATTATGAGCTTCATAAACTGTGACACTACATATGTAGTGTATGTGATAGTCTGCTCATGTGGGAAGATCTATGTGGGCAGCACGATCCGGAGACTACGAGACAGGATAACGGAACATATGAGAGCGTGGAAGAACGGGGATACTCGATATCCCATTGCTGCACATGCAGTTCAGAATTGTGATGACAGGCAAGGACACATTTTCAGTTATCATGGGATTGAACACATTAGCCCACACCCAAGAGGAGGAAACAGGCAACTTAAATTGAGACAGACTGAGGTTATATGGTTGATGAGACTTAAAGCTGTGGAACTTGGTTTGAACAATGACCATGAGCTCCAGTACTATTTGGGAGAAGAATGATATGCAAATTATCATGATAATATTTCTGACTGAACTTTGGCTGTTAAAGATGATATTGATTAATGTTGAACACTGTTCAGGAATAAGACAAAATAAGACAAAATAAGACATGATATGATTTATTTATATAAACATCTGGTAAATAATTAAGTATCGTGAATAATGTATAGAGTAAATTGTCCGTACAGATATTTTGTTATATTTATGAAAATGTGAGAATCTCCTTTTCGTGAACCTACTTGTATTCAGATAATGGATTGAGCTTATTACAGGATGCTCTATTACTAATTGTTTCATTAGACTTATGAGAAGTGTAATTCAGAGGATGTTTTTGCTTTATTGTGACTTACATGTTTCAGGAGAAATGTGAAATTGAGGATGCCTTACTGCCTCACCTAACTCCGACCTTTTGTCTCCATCTATTACTATGCTATGGAATGCATGAGACTGTGCGATCTTTACAGACCCGGGACACTTGTATTACTAGGTGTAGTATTTACCCTAAACTACTTACAACTCGGAATTAAATTAAATGAACTGGATATGTACTGAAAGGAGTGAGCTTTCAGGAGTCTGAGAGGATACTGATTAGGTAAATGGGTCCATGTACCGATCTACTTTGCCGCTACAAGATGGCGCTGGTTCTCTAGATCGAACGCTAACGTTAGAAACAGATTGTTCTTTTAATAAAACGGAACATCTAATATAATGGTTCTAGTAAAGGATAATTTTCCCCTTTAAAGTTGTAGAGGATGACCTGGGATGTCTTTGTGAACGTGCAAATCTTTAAAAGTCCGAGGTGGTTTTTGAATGCAAAATAGTACGTGAGTAATTGGGTACGATCCGATGTAAAATAGTAAGCGGTCACCAGATAAAGTTTTTAATAATTCAGTTAAACCCCTGGGACGTGTGCAATAGGCACAAGTCGATAGATAGCTTTTACTTGGACCTATTAGGCCACTACAAGATGGCGCCCAGTATTAGAGAATATAAATATCAAATCCAATATGGCACTGGTGCTGAACGCCGGTCGGGACGCGTTCGTGGATAGACGAACACGGAGTGAAACCAAGGTATGCACCAATGCGCTAGAATTTATAATTAGATAGTATCGAGCGAACAATGGAATGAGGAAATCCTCTAATATTTACTCGATCTTTATTGTAGATCGTTGATAACAGAACACATTGGAGATATAGGAGGACTCCTGTTTATGAACATTTTCTAAAGGAATAGGGTAAGTGGATTATAGATCCATGGATAATATAGACTGTTGGTAATTTAAAACGAAGATATTTATAATTGAGGTCCTTGGGCTGGTTTGAATTGCAGGGTCTTATACTTCACTATTTGAAGTAAGGAAGAAAGAGACTATTTCAAACTACGAGCTTTCATAAATACTGAGATTACGGTAAACACCTTATTTGACATAAATAACTTTTGTAAATATATGTAAAGTCACTTTTGATATTGTGTGGTGACTAAGAGTTTATATCACTCTATTTAACATCAGATGGTAATACGTGAGAATAATCATTCTATATCACGGATATCACCCAATATAGGGCAGTCCGTTAATAATAGACGGACACTGGATAGTTGATCCCAAGTGCGGCGTAATTGATTTGATAGTATCCTTAGTATAATGAGGACTTATATTACACGCTATTGATATTTTGGACTGAGAGCATGGAACTTATGTATATAATTTGGTGGTGGTTTTTTGAGGACGTGCACATATCGGGTGTATGATCTTCTTGGAATTTTCCTGCCGGGTTCTTTCTTTCTGCTCATCACGGGACTCTAGGAACTAGTATAAATTATGCATTTTGAATGAATTACAGAGTTGTTTATCTGTATTTGTATTATGATTTCAGCCCTGAGGAAGTCGTTGTGTAAATAATATACGAGACGAAACACGTGTTGGCTGAATAAATCCAATGACATCTGTACATGGAATGTGGAGAAGTTACATTTGAAGAGAAGTAAAAATAAAGACTCATGATCTGAAGGACTTTGATATATCATTTTGGATTACCCACCTAGGACTGCTTTGGATATATTGGAAATACTATTGCATTTTGTGGTATTGAATTGCATAGACTGTGAGTGCTCAGGAAAACGAATTAGTTTAGCAGACCTACTGGTTAGGTTGTGTGGGGTGTTGGTGACCACACCCTTCCTTTGAGCACCGAGACGTATACACGAGGACTTTACTTTACCCTTATTTGCAGAGCGCCCCTTCTAACCTGGGTTACCAATTGTATGTTACAGTTTAGGCTCACAGTTTCACCCCCAAATCCAGCAGCAGCTCAATTTAACAGCATGACACTCTATGCAATACCTCACTTAATTTCCGTACCCTGCACTTTCAGACAGTAGTTCAACAGTTTTACCTCTAGTCTGTCAGCAGCTCAGCTTACACCCCCAGCGCCATCAGACCCATAGGACTGAGTAGTTAGCACTTCACAAATACCGAATTGATTTGATACGTGCAAATTTACCTTCGCACTCCCTCTATAACACCCCCTAAGCACCATACACATGCTACAATGTTCAAAACAAAAGTTCATCCAAGTGGCTATCATTACATGCCCACACTACTTGGACAGGTATGGCACAGCGCCTAGAGCACATGACTTCACAGCATAGCACACACAGTCTAGGCTCACGCTTTCATCCTTGAGTCCGGAAGCAGCTTAGCACCATGAGACTCTAGACAATACCTCATAACTTTTCTGTACCCCAGGACTTTCAGACCAAAACGGGTCAGTAGTTCGTACTAGGAGGTATAAACACCTGCTGACACTACTTCAACAAGTGTAGTGCAGCGGCCACAGCACATGACTTCACAGCATAAGACACACAATTTGAGCTCACACTTTAATCCCTGAGTCCTGCACCAGCTCATCGTAGCAGCAACAGACTCTAGGCAATACCTCACTTAATTTCTGTAACCCACCCCTTTCACACTGGTAGGGGTGAATACTTCACTTCGCACCCAGTCTATAGCACACCGTAAACACCCCACAGTGGTTACAGTGCTCCTACCCTCCTATTTCCCACTTTGTTCGCCCTTTTTCCCCCTTACTCACTTCAACTGAATCACAAAATGGCGGCCAACACTTCCTAGTTGTAACTGCTCACACCACTTGCAGCTAATAAGCAGCAAGCTTGTGCTCATAACCCCTCAGCCAATCAGATGGCAGAATTCCCAAATATCGATATCTGTACATTTTGATATTTCTCAAAAACTGCTGAATGGATTTACACCAAATCAACAAAAGTGTGCTTTCTAGACCAAGACCCTTCTCCCTGCCAAATTTGGAGTAATGCTGTTCACCCTTTCGACCTGTAGCCTTGTCTAAAGTTTCCTATGGAAATTAACATGCAAAAAACACGGTTTAGGACCCTCTTTTTTCTCAGCCCCCCTTGATGAATCACCCCCAAACTTTCAATATTGGAGCTGATATCAACAAAAAATTACTTTTGAAAATTTCATGAAGATTCGGCAATCGGCGCCAAAGTTATTGGGAATAGAATGCTGCGATTTTCCTATGGTAACTAGGTCCTAACTATTACTACCTACTGGCAGTCGCCATATCCCCCATATATTACTAAAAAAAACATAGGTTTCAGGGGTGTTATAGTTAGCTGTATATTTCAGTCATACAAAACCATTGAAATTCCTCTGTTATAGTTAGTTGTACTAACTGTAACTCTCGCGCCCACAATCCACTGGTGATGAGGTCACATATTACATCATTCATAACATGGTCAGTGACATCACTGATGACATCACTGATGACATCTCAAATGACATTACTGATGACATCACTCATGACGTCATCCAGATAATGGTTTGGTTTGGTATTTAAATATGTAATATATATATATACCAATCTGCATTTACAAATCAGTGGATATATACCTATCTTGAGGGAGGATTTAATAGCAGTGTGATTGACTGTTTACTTGACTAATTTATAGCATCTCATTAAATATATTGGATAGTGACTAAACTGTGTGAATATCGGTATTACTTTGTCAGTTGTTGTGTAAACTGCTGCACCAGTTAGTTACTAGCCATGTGAAAGTTTATATTAGTTATTTATTAGTTAACTGACTATTTGTATGGGAGAGTAAATGTGTGTGTGGTTCGGTGGGGGATCTGTAACGCGCAAAGATATATGAATAGTTAATTCAGTAGATATATGACGTTAAGACTACATGTTATAATAGTTGTTTGAGTGAGTGAATATCTTTATGGATGCGGTGATAAGCAAAATATTTCTCAATGGTACATGTCCAACAAAGTAGAAAAAAAAAATAGGCAGTGTATGTGACTGTTGTATATAAATAAGTATACTTAACTCTCATTGATTGCATGAGTGACTATATAGATAACTGTATACTTGTAATAGTGATTTCATAACACACTAAGTATGGTTACTATCTATATGAATAAATGAAGTGTTATTTGTATAAGTGTGTAGCTGAGTAAATGTAAATATGATACATTGTTTGCAAAAGTGAGTAGGATGACAGCACAACTGAATAGGATGTGTGCTGGTGTGTAATGTACATATAGGTGTATAAGTATATTTGATAGTGTTCTATTGATCATTGACAACATGTATGAGTGAATTTATAGGTAATTGATTAGATGTGTGTGTAGATCTAGGAATCACTGAGTGGGATTTTAGATACTTGTATTGCTGTGTCAATGGATTCAAATATCATACTCTGTATTTTACAATGAGTGATGAAAGGTTATACTAGTGTATGATGAGATGTATCTGATTGTCACATGGATGATGTCATCAGTGATGTCATTTGAGATGTCATCAGTGATGTTATCTGATTGTCACTGACCATGTCATGAATGAAGTAATATGTAACATCATCACCAGTGGATTGCGGGCGTGAGAGTTACAGTTAGTACATCTAACTATAACAGAGGAATTTCAATGCTTTTGTATGAGTGAAATGTCCAGCTAACTACACCCCTGAAACCTATGGTTTTTTCTGTGAAATTTAAAGGTTTTTTAAATGATAATTCCTAATTATAATGTTCATTAAGCATATCTGTTTTTTTCTATCTTTTTTAATTATCATCCCGTTCTCAACGTTGTAAAAACTGCAAATATTACCACTCTTCAATTGATTCCTTCCTCCAAGAAAATCGCTATAAACCGAACCACAACTAACCTCAATAATATACAAACTAGGCGTTCTCGTAGAAAAAAACCCAAAAAAACACCACTTGCCATACTTTCAACAACAAACCAAATCTACAATGCTACCTAAGAAAAAAGGTGATAGTTCCATTTACCACTAAGAAATGAATATCCACATTTAACTAGTGTAAGGACGTCGACTATGTACTGTGTGAATTACATCCAACTCACACCCATATCTAAAGACAACTATGTAATAGAGGTACTAATTATGCACTTCCAACACCCAACAAAATCACAACACCTGGCGCCACCACCACTACAACCACCCCTCCTGACCCCTTCCCCTCTACTACCTCACAGGCAGCGCAAAACAAGACAACGGACCTTCCCAAAATAATATATCCCCTCAACAGCACACTTGCTCAATGTTCAGAGATGTGGCAATCAACTATGTATAAGGGAAGGAACTCGCACATCAACAGTAATGTACACAATGCTAACACTACAGTTGATATGCTATACACAACTCACTATAATATATTTGAAACCAAAAACCTTTCCGTGTGTAGATATACTATTGATAAATGTAGTGTACTACACAGTGGATGCAACCATATTATCTCAGACTCTGGGGAATATCTCGGTCATTTAGCTGTGTTGTCTCCCCCCCTTGATGCAGAAGGCGAGTGGGCTGGTCCAACGTATGCAACGCTAGCGTAAGAGTATAAATAATTAGCCTATGCCTTGGGCGTGGTTCACTTCTGCAAAGAGAAAAGACTCTGCTACAGCGAAGATCCTCACTCTGCCACGTGGCTGCCTCGATGACCATGTGCCTCCTCGATACAAGCCAATTACAAACTGAGCCCACAGCACCACAGACTTATGTCTGTATCGACGACTGCCTTCGATCTACACCGCGGACAGCAGGGTTCGTAATTTGAATTTAGCTTTGGATCTACACTACGGACAGCATTGAAGTTAGCCTTCATTTATGTAAGGCAGAGACAATTGTACTCTATGTCCTCAGACTTTGTTAAAATAAGTGACAAAAATTCTTCGTCGATATCTGTGCTGACTACTGCCTTCGATCTACAGTGCGGTCAGTAGAGTTTACAACTTGATACGAGTTTCGCATCAGCACTACAGACAACATTGAATTTAGTGTCGATTTTTTAAGGCAGAGACAATTGTACTCAGTCCTCAGATTTTGTTAAAGGATGCAACAAAAAACATTCCTCAATGTCTGTACTGACTACTGCCTTCGAGCTACACTGCGGTCAGTAGAGTTTACAACTTGATGCCAGTTTCGCATCAGCACTACAGACAATATTGAATTCAGTCTCGATTTATTTAAGGCAGAGACAATTGTACTCAGTCCTCAGATTTTGTTAATGTATGTGACAAAAAGCATTCTTTGATGATTGTGTCGACTACTACCTTAGATCTACACTGTGGACAGCAGGGTTCACAACTTAAATTCAGCTTTTCATCTACACTACGGACAGTAGGGAATTCAGCCTTGATTTATTTAATTCTGAGACAATTGTACTATGTGTTCAGATTTTGTTAAAATATGTGACAAAAATCATTCATCAGTATCTGTGTTTACTACTGCCTTCGATGAACAGTGAGGACAGCAGGGTTCACAACTTGAATTCAGCTTTAGATCTATACTCCGGACAGCATTGAATTTAGCCTTGATTTATTTAAGACAGAGACAATTGAACTCTATGGGCCAGATGTAGGTAACCAAATACCGGTCGGTAAAGTCCGAAAATACCGAATTTCGGCCTTTACCGACCGGTATTTGGCTTTTGAGATGTAGGGGTATAGTGTAGTTCCGAGTTTCCCACTAGGCCCTGCGCATTGGAATAACATAAACAGTAGTATCGACGTGGAACTGCGGATTTTCCAGGCCTCCACTGACTATGCTAAACATAATTGGGTTTGTTACCAACTAGCTCAGAGGTCACTGGAAACTTTCTTCTCTGCATGGGAAGTGATCAGCTTCCCTGGCACAGACAAGAAGGGATTCAGCTTTCCAACATCCGTGCAACATGACAACTTTGCTCCTCAGATCAAGAGTCGATCTCTAGGGTCGTGTGAAACAATAGACATGTATTTCACTCAGTCAGATTAGTGCAGTTTACTTTCACGAGATGTAGAGAATAGAGAGACGGGCGTTTGTCAATAAAAGGTTAACATTTATTGAACAGTCTTTCTTCTCGTACAAGAGAAATGTATTGCCACAATTGCAAGACTTGTTATTATAAAAAGTACGTACAGTAAGATAAGGATTGCGAAATAATACTGTAAAAGCATTGATATGGTTTCTTAGCCATACAATGGTTTAAAAGTAATAAAACATATATACAGTCATATATACATTAGGCTAAAATACTCAACTGGTGCTTCTAACTAAGCCTACCCCAGTGTGCCTGACCTAAGCCTAACACGTGGAAGGGGAGTAAGTAAGTAGCTTTAAGTTAAGTTGGTTTTGCCAAGGTTTGCTTCAAGAATTCTCATCTAAGGGTTTAGTCAACACCATACCTCTGAATAGAATGATGGAAGTCTGGTATTTCCTTCAGGGGGCACTCAATATCCCAGTCACCCGCGAGGGCAGACCGGAAATGCTGGAGCTGGATTTCTCTGCAGGAGAAAGGCAGCGGCTCTCTTCAGCGCGTCGAGGAAGGAGGGGGGACAGCGTCCGCGGGCAGCTGGAATCTGCTGGGCTCTTCGCAGAGGGACGGCTGTTCAGCTCCTAAGCATACCACACCATCGTTCGCGCTTTAGCAGCGATAATGGTATCAGTAGCTTCACCACCAAGGGGACAGCAGGCTGCAGCGACAGTGTGCTAGCTTCACCAACTCGGGGTCTTGCAGACAGCTAGCAACAGGCAACGAGCTATTGCTTAAGGCAACGTTGGTAATATTTATACCTGACAGGTGCCGGGTTTGACGCAAGTTTGCTGGACATAAGACATTAATTAAAGATGTCACTAGGAAGTGATAGCTATCAGTTGCTCATTAGAGTTCCATTACTAATCAAAACACAGCAAGCGGGGATTTCCAGGTTTGCTGAGTTTTTATCTTGTTGAAGAACTCGGAGTGTTAATCTAGGAATATCAGATAGTGACTTCTGCTCTGTCATTGCACTAATTGGTCGCAAAGGAAGTGGCAGAGAACTATGCTGGAATGTGGCTGTGTTCGTGTGAGGCCAGAGATGACTTTCTGAATATCGCACTTGAACGGTTATGCCAATATAGGGAATAAATGGATTTATAGCCGAATAGGGGCATAAGGTCACAGTATCGATCAGGAACCTAGATAAACACGCAACACCCACTCCACGTTTTCATGTCCATCAAATTACTAAAACTAGAGCAATTAGATGCATGTGTAACATTGCCCACCCCAAAATACATAAATGCATTCGAAATAGGCGTATATTGTCATACGTGAAAATTTAGGTACTGTACGTTTTTAAAGTATAGAAATCTTTCAAAAATTATTGCATATGAAATCAATGAACGATTATGCATAAAGAATTACACATGAAGTATCCCTGAAACAGAAGAAGGGCGAGATAAATCATCACATATAAATGCATTGCAATAAATGTGCTAGAGGCTGATGTAAGTTTGTTATGTCTCTAGATGTGTTTAGAAATAGAAGTTTGAAGCTTCTGTTCTCTAAGAATAGTTTTTACGTTAAGCAAAGAATTGTTCGTGCCAAAAAAAAAGGTCAATATTAAAAATATCCAATTCAAAAGAATTAATGCTTGAACGGGGAAATAGAGTTCCAACGCTTTTTGCAGTTTTTGTTGATCAAAACTGAAGGCCGAATTCAGAGTTCATGGGAACGCTGTGAGTCGGAAAGCTTCTCAAAAGTTATTGTTTCTGTACGGGTGAGAACATCGTATCAGACAGGCTCTCAAAGAATTGGTCTACAAAATCAGGTGACAGTTCAACCAAATTCGACAGTGCTGTAACTTGGCAGGTGTGAGAATGATTGCTGTCATCATAGTCGGGTTCAGCAATGCTCACAGAAGGTCGTACCTGGGTGATGCTGCTTTTGTCACTCGCTCCACTGTTACCACCTAGTCGTAGTACAGGAGTCTCCACGAATGCTGTCATCAGGATTGGTAGCCGCTGGGGACAACACAATGCGTGAGCCGTTATTGGACTGAGTATCCGTTGGTACTGCTGATGGAAGTGAAAGACAGATGTCCAACACGCATTCATCTCCGCATAGCATACATCTTAGTACCGGTAAGATACAGTTCTGCCATATAGGTCTGAATGAAAGGAACCAGGTCATGTTTAGATCTCTCAGCCTGGCCAATCCAAGGACGTTAGTTATCCTGTCCCGGTAGCGCATTGCTAGCGTTGTCTCTTCCATTCCCATGGGAGCTATGTCTGAGTTTCGGCTTGCCATAATGAAGCAGGAGGGTCAAAAATAAAATCCCTGCGACGAGTCCCAAAAATAATGGTATGCCGCCAAAAACAGAGTGTACAAAATTAGGATCGATTCCCAAAATTGCCTGAAAAGGTGTTAGCTGTCCCGTAAAGACTGTCTTAAATATGCCTGGGATGCTTGTGGCACTAGACATGTTAAGGAGTTGGCTCAACATTTCTACGAAATGCACGGGGCAATTTGTTGATAAAAGGTCATGAACTTCAGTAGCTGTCCTTGCAACTAGAAGATCATACGTTATAGGCACTGTTGTCTGTAAAAGTACAGATTTAATTTTGCTTAAAGTATCAATTCGTATAGAATAGAGATTCAGACGAGGCCAGATGGGAGTCACTGTGTCTGCAGGCCCACTCGGGAACAATGCTTGCATACAGCATTTGACCATGGATGTTACGCTTACTAGATAACTTTTCCCTGGCACAAGGCCACAACATCTGTGATCCGTTCTAAGAATGTAACTCCCGTTTGCAAGTTGCATAAAGAAGGGCTCTATCTGAGTTGCAGGTGTGACTAGCTGGTGGCATGAAAGGTTGTTAGAATTTCCATCACATGCTCCGTGTAAATTAATACCCTGACACAAAAGTATACCGCTTAGTGAATGTTTTACAGTTGTCACCACTAAGAAATACATTTTTGTCGCTGTCACTATAGCAAGAATGTGTGTATGGTAATTTCCATTCAGATTTTACATATCCTTTACCCAATTGTTCATACTGGCCAGCAGGTATGTACTCAAGGCACTTTTTAAATCGGAAAGTTGTTATCGGAATTGTGATAATTCCGTGTATTATCCATTCAATGACAGGACTCTCTGACATTGTCAATGGTAATCTTTCGAGTTTTTCGATGCTCAGGATTGTATAGTCTGCTCCTTTCTGTGCCAAACTGGTCTGTTTCTCAGTAAGGTTAAAAATGGAAAATAATGACGTTGTGTTGGTTAAACGCCAAGGCACATAGCCTGAACGAAGATTTTGCAGCGTCCAGCCTAATTCCATAATAGAACGTAATTGAGATTGGCCATGTTGTAACATTAGCAAGTCTCTATCTATCACATCAAAGGCAGAGGATACAATATTGTCCAACGAATATATTCTGGAAGACAGAGTCATTAACCCATTGTCTACTACAGAAAGTGATTTCTCCAAATTAATACGATCAATTTCTTGTATTTTTTCAGCTGTTTCAATTTGTTTGACTTTCCAAGCCTCGTTGTAAGCAGCATAGATACTGGTCGCTATGAAACGCTTTTGACGCTGTTTGCGTGGTCCAAGAATGAAATCGCGCAAATCAGCACCATCTTTTAGTAAAGACAAGTGTTGCTTAATTTCAGCTAGTGTGGATGTTGTTAGCCATTCAAGGCAGAGTTTCCCTACACTGTATGTTGTTATAATCCCTGGATGTTGTCTCTGGGAATATCTCGGGTCTAATCTGGTCATTTTTAACCCCTGTGTTTTGTTCAGGAATCTATCTTGACAGCTGTTTGTGTCAGTAGGCCAGATTAACCACTTTTTCCAATCAGGATGTGATCTGTTAAAATGTAAAATTTGTGACACGTCTAACTCAATATCTGTAGTTGTATTCTCAGGTATTGGCTTTGGTATAGACGGTGTTTTAAGGTCTTTGATATTAGCTAGGCCAAGACAAGATGTTTGGTGTATTGTGTCATTTAAAAACAACATTTGTTCTGGTATCATGCAGGTTCTAAATAGTGCTTCAATGCCTTGTACCTGCCAATCTTTTGTACCCCAAATTGTTTTCGTTTCAATATTATTTTTCCAATAATCAAAACCAAATGTCATCATTTTGTCATAAAATGCTTCTGAATATATCAATTTAGAATTTGTCAGCATTGTTTTCATTCCTGTTTTATCTAACAGTTTGTAATAAAACGTTTCTGCATTACTGGTGTTAAACCCTGAAAAGTATTTGAATTTCTCAAAAAATGCTTTAGAACTGCTTGTGGGTGGTGTAGCACAATGTTCCCATTGATTATACATAAAAGCATTTCTAGGCTGTGCAGATTTGTGCAAGTAGTGATCACCATAGTGTGTGTAACAGAATAACTGCTCATAACTAGATTAACCTTGTAAATAATCATGATCTGTGAATCTAGCTGACATTACTAAATCAGACATCATGTCATTTATACTGTTAAAGTCCCAATCATCAGAGAATGTACTAGGTGTTACAAAGTCACTTAAGGAAACCTTCAGTTGATGAGGATATTTCAGGATTTCGACCGGACCATATATCTCATAGTCTGTTTTCTCCCATACTACTCCACCAGGTATTGGAATTGCTGTGACATTTACTGTTGACAGTTCTCTTTTCTTCACGTGGGATGATCTGTGTGGTTTCAGGACTAGGTTGATGTTCTGACTTGCTGTGTCCATTCAATTGTAATAAACTTTCCTAAAATTAAAACTAAAATTAGGCATAGTAGGAGTATGAATACCCCTGAAATAATCCAATGCTCAATCAACGGTGAATCCAGATAGAGTTCTTTGATTTGTTGAAAGAGTCCTGTTGTATTTTCTTTAGAATACTTTTTTGTTTCTGGCATCACTTCGGGGTCGTTTTGATCTTCAAAGAAGTTGTCGAAGTTGATGAAATAACCAGAGGCAGTTCTGTCAATTGATGGGATTGTTCTTTCAATCTGTCTCTCGGTAGCATTTTCTGATGCCACATTAGTGTAGACTGGTGTTGTTTCTTGACGAACTGTTTCAATCTGTGTCTCAAGAGGCACGAGTTCCATGGCATTATTGCATAGTCCTTCATTGTGCACTGCAGGCTGATCGAATGTGATGAGTCTTTCAGTTTGAACCTCTTGGATTGTTGCATGTTTGGGTATTCTGTTGTTTCTTGGGAGTCCACTGGGCCTACTGTTGATTATAGGCCACATGCTTGTGGTTTTACCAGATCGATAGACACGACTCTGTTCTCCTTTTTACCAGCAAGGGGCGGTAGCACAACTGATCTTGTTCCGGTGACTGCCAAGACAGGTACTGCTTTTCTGTAAGAAGGCCCAAATTCCTTCTTCACCGCGATCTTTTCTCTGACTAGATCCCCAATCTTTGGAATCCAGACAGGCCTTGCTGGGGCTGTTGCTGGTGGTGCCTCGTCAGTGGTATTTGGCTGTTGCTTTAACTTTATGTTGCTTAAGGATTTCCTTGTTTCGTTCAGTTCCTGTAAAACAGCCAAACGATCCTTTACATCAAAGTCTGTTGTTTTTTCTTGTATCACTGACATCTGACTATCGAGGTCCTGAATACGCATTCTAATTCCGAACAATAGTTCGTATGGGCTGAAACCTTTTAGAGAATTTCTTGGCATGTTATTAAGACTAGTTTGGACACTTATTAAATGTTTGACCCACCCAGCGCCTAAACCTAATACCTTCGCTGTTATAGATTGCTTTATGTCACGGTTTTTTCTTTCTACCACACTTGTGCGACGGACAAGAATACCGCAACCCAATTCCCATGCTGTCCATGGCCTCCTTATAAGCTCGAGAGCTGAAAGCAGGACCCTGGTCAGAATGGAACGTGGTAATTGCGTATATGCCGATATGGACTCGCAAATCTTTTATAACCGTTCTAGCGTCAGCCGAGTGCTGGAGGCCACATTATTTAAGTGTGTTTAGCCTTAACTGATTAATAGGACGCAGGTTGGGGTGCAGGCAGCGTTACGCTGTTTCTGATCGGTAGCCGGTAGCATGGTTCACTACTGCGATCCCTATTGCAGTTTTCACAGTTGTTTGCATATATTTGGTGTTCTACACTCATTCCCGGCCACCAGTATACTGATTGTAATTCAGTCAGAGAGTCCCTGATTGTTTGGTGTCTCAGACCCAATCCCATGTGTGCGTCTGCTATTAAAAATATTCTCCTGTTCATGTTTGGAATTACTCTGTCCCCCACTCCAGGGATTCGAGCAAAAGGAACGGAGTTTGCATCGATTATGTATGCATAATTGAGTGGATAGTTTAAGGGTAGTGCTGCACAGTCGCCTTTTACGGTCGTTTTTACTGCCAGCATGGTTTCCCTGTCTATGTATTTATCTGTACGCTTTTTTGTGGCTACGGAAGCCGGTTTAGTTGCTTCCGCTATGGCTGTATTAGCCAATGAATTCCCTGCAACGTGAACGCCATCACGTTGAAGACTCTGTGCGTGAATCACGTGAGTCTTTCGTAGTTCTTTGTATAAAAGAGCTACTTGTTTCCAGAGCAATTTATGCTTTATTGTGTCACCTGTGTCATCTTTGTAATCGTTTTCAATCCAACTCTGCAGTTTATTGTTGTAAGAGTTGACGCAAAAATGAGAATCGCACACGATAAGTGTCGGGAATTCACGTTCTGCATTTTCGAGCGCCATCTTTAAAGATCTGATTTCAGTTCTCTGAACCGAACAGTTTCTTACAGATTCAGTTTTTGTTACTTTCGGTCTGAATTTACCACACAGCCAACGACCTTTAATGATCGCACATGCTGCATCGTAAGATTTTCTCTCTACGTTGAAATGCTGTACAAAGCTATCTGTATAGATTATACAGGCGTATTGTGGGAGAGGCAGAATTTCGATTGGCAAAGGATATTCTTCTTCATATTCTAAATCATTCAGTTCTTCAAATTGCGGGGTGAAATAGTATTTCACATCTTCCGCTCCTAGAGAATCTATACACTGTATCCATTTCGGATCCAGTGACACTGTAGGCAGGTTTTATAGAAAAAGGAACGTAACCCCGCCTAATGATGTAATGGTCCTAACAATAGGATCCCAATATATATGGGGTGATTAATCTAGGAGTTTAGCAGTGCACATGACAAAATATAGTCAATCCAATTATACTCAACAAAAATTATTTGGAAAATATATATATATTTTTATTTTTTTATATATTCTTCGAATTGATGTAAAAAAGATCATACAAAAATAGATAGCATTTTAAATCCCTAAAGTATCAAACAACATACATTAGTGCAAAAAAGGGATAAAAATAAGTGCAACTAATATTACTTTACTGCCTACCCAGTAACAAAGCATACTTCAATCATACCATCATGTTCACAAATTTACAAGATAACCTACCTAATGTCCTTTCATTCAACTTTCATTCTTCCATGCATTCATTCATTCCTATCGTCCTGGCGTATGTAACACAGAGATGGTGAATTTGTTACATAGATCAGAAAGTTATTCCAGATAGATGACATTAATACGGCATATGATGTTTATAAGACAGTGTGCCGTATTTCTGGAAACACAAGCCGACGCGCGTTTCGGTGACAGGCCAGAAGGGCCACACCTTCGTCAGGGCTGGGGATTGTTGACTGGGAGGGGAGTAAACCAAGATCTATTGTAAAATTGTAGTCGTAAAGATACAGAGACTTGAGACCAGTAGTCCTATGTGCAGGAGAAGATAATGTATATTTCTGCTCACACTGAGTACCACGATAAAGGACCTGAAGTAATCTTTGAATGGTTCTTTCGTGGTAATGGGAGTTTAGGATGTCAACAAAGGCTGGCAATCTATATATCCTAAAATAGATGATCTCAGGTGGCAAGAAATAGGGGAACCGGTACCAATCAGGCTCAGCAGTCTATGATGTGAATCCGCCACCCTTCCAGCTATCCGAATAAGTAAGAGCGGGTGCGGCGCTATTTGTCACAGATCCCATAGGCTTAATGAGGCAGGGTTCATAAGTGATAAAGGTGTGTATCTGCCGTATTTCGTCGCTAATCAGGTAAGTAGATTGCGTTAGGGAACGAAACGAAATGCCACTGTATTTTCAGCTATAGGAAGGGTGTAGAGCTTCGCACAAAGTTACCTTAGATAGTAGCAGGTCAGTCTGTAGAGGGGGTTCCGCCGATGGACCGCATCGACCTTCCGGCACCGCAATATATATTGGGATCCTACTGTTAGGACCATTACATCATTAGGCGGGGTTACGTTCCTTTTTCTATATTCTGTTTTCTCCCCCTACGGCCTGCCTACATCCTTAAAAACCCTCTGGGGAACCCCCTTCTTTCGTTACTGTAGGCAGGTTTACTGGGCTGAATAGCGCCTCGAAGGCGGATTCCGCTGTGAGGATATTAATCCGTTTGCCGTGTGCTAGTTCTCGTTCATTTGCTAATGCGATTTGCACTGCTTTCACAGTTCTTTCTGTGGGACTGAATGTTTTTTCTGCTTGTGTGTACAAGTGAGATTTAATTGAAATTGGTACCTTTTCTCCCTCATTAGAGGTTAGGTACGTGAATCCGCATCTTCCTGGGATGACTCGGATTACAAGATCGATCGTGTTGTCACATGTATCTAATTTTGTTTTTGCTAACATGTCTGTTTGCAGTGATCTCAAAATTTCTGTGTGTTTTTGAGTCCAATTGATTTGTTTAAAATCAGGTTTAATTAGTTCGTAGAGAGGTTTAACCCTCTCTGCGTAATTTAGAATGTAAGTTCTTCCGAAATTCAGAAAACCTAGAATGGATTGTAAATTCTTCAGCGTTTTTGGAGCTTGAAGTACAGCGCACTTCTCTAAGAAGTTGTCCGCTAGGCTTTTCCCTTCACTTGATAATTCGTACCCTAAAAATAGTACTGTCAGATGGGCAATTCGGGACTTTTTAAAGTTGAATTTGTAACCCTCTGCTGCGAACCCAAGTATAATGGTGTTCACTCTTTTCAAGTGAGTATCCAAGTCGTCGTCTGTGAGATAGATATCATCTACGTAAGATAATGCCTCATCATCATAGATTTGTAGTAACTCTGTTACCCTAGCTGAGAATAGTCCTGGGCTGTTCTTGAACCCCTGTGGGAGTCGACAGAATTTTTTCTGCGACCCAAATGCGGAGAAAGCGGTCAAATATCTGCTTTCTGGTGCAATATTTTGACAAAAGAAACCATTAGATATGTCTAATGTTGTTTTATATTTTTTCCTAACTATGTTATTCATTAGGGCTGCACTATGCAAGTTTTGTACTGCAAAAGTTTTACAAGTATTAAGATGTCTGTAGTCCAAAACTAGACGATATGAATTGTCTGGCTTGGAGACAGGAAACAAAGGATTGTTCATTTGAGAGGTGCATGTTTCAATCACCCCCTGGTACTCAAGTTGATCTAAGATCTCCCTGACTTGTTTTTTAGCTTCTTGCTTTATGGGATACTGCTGTTGGGCAGTTGGTTCACTTTTTAACTGGATTTTGTGAGGAGGTGAATCCTCATCCCATCCTACATGATTTTTATATAATGCAGGTGCCTGGGCCACTGCCCATTTCCTTGCATATGTATATTTTTTGTGAATCGGAATGTGATTCGAGAAGGCAGGCATAATCACTTCTTCGCCACGAGGGCACTCCCTGACAAACTCTGGGGGCCAATCTTTTTCAGCTAACAGAATATCATAGCCTTTTGAGAGTTTATCCCAAAATAGACCCCTAATTTTCCTAGTCTTATCACCCTCCATACGCAATGTTATTTCGTATATTTTATGGGGCTCGCTAAGTCTGGTGTCTGCAGTTTCAACCTGAATGTATTCATTCGTGTCCACTGTCTCCAGATGAGTCATCAAGATCTTGCGCGCTATACTGATTTCTGCTGCACTGTCCAACATTGTTAATGCCCACTCCCCGTTTTTCAACTGTGTCCTCAGTATTCTCGGCATGGTTGATTACTCTAATACTGGCTACCTTCTTTTTTGAAAATTGAGATTTTTTACTCTGAGCAGGTTCCTTGTCTTTGGACTTGGTGTGCTCTCCTGGGTCTGACCGTCCTCTTCTTTCCGAATTCTGTGGAAAAGATCGAGAGGGACGTGTATCAATACTTTGATATCTATCAGGTTTTTTCAGATTATCCCTATTTCTAAGGTTATATCTTTTCTCAGAGGGCTCCCTCTGGGGAGACTGGCGTTCTCGAGTCGGAGTTCTTTCCCTCCGTCGAGGAGACCTTCCTCTGGACTGGAAAACTTTTTCCTTGGGAGTGGATTGTTTATTTCCATCCCAGCTCTTTTTAGGAGTGTTTGAATTATTTTTAATAAATCATTTTTCAGGATTTTCGAGCAGTTGGGGCTTTACTGGTTTCCCACCCAAGCTGTCTCTACCTAATTCTTCATAGCATTTTTCTATGATTTTGGCAAGCTCAACAGGATCTTTTATATCTGTTTCCTTCAACTTCTGGCGGATCGCCACAGATGCTGCTTCTCCCTTTACGTTGGCTAATAATATAGCCGAGACCTGCTTGAAGTCTTTCAGTAATTTCATACCTAGATTTAAAGCTGGCTCTGGACCGTATTCATTTTGATTCTGTTTTAGCACTTCTGGTATTACCGCCATAGACGGAACACCGTGTGTTTTTGTGTAAATGGAAGCAAAAGACTGTACCCCAAGTGTCACAGTCCTCCACGTGTGGTGCGATTCCCATAGGAAGGCAGATTGTCAAGATTCTGTGTTTCTCAATAGGGGTAGTATCAGGAAATACTGCCTCTATTTGAGTGATTTTCTGTGCTAACCAGAAAGGAATTTGTTCCTGTTTTATGGGTGTTTTACCAAGACATGACTGTATGTTCTGTGGTGTAAATTTATTAGTGTTCCCCTGATGAGGGGTCAGCTGTGGTACATTAACAGCTTGCTGGACTGTTGCAGTCCGCATTACATATTGGACTAATTGCCTATGTATTTTTATTAATGTGTTTAGCTGTGCTAACAGCTCTTCTCTTGACATTTTTACAATGTCAGGATGTGGTGTGTAGCTGGCTAGAACCGGCCACGTTGCTCCTGGTCTACCTAGTGGACCGAGCCTGGTAATGTGATCATTGTGTTTTAGGGCGCCATTAAACAAGAGCAGGTGCTCTTGAAATTTAAGTGGAATTTCAATCTCCTCGAAAGGAGCGTACTCTTCCGGAGGTTTCTCTATTTTGTAATAGTGAAACTCTTTTGTTGTAGCGTTTGCCGCTGGAAAGTTTATCCATGAATAGAATACCTCTGTCTGCCGATATTCGTGAGCCTCTATCACGAAAATTACTGTACCACCTTGAGGTGTCAGTCCGTTCTCTATAAGTTTTAACGTTATAGATTTTCTTAAGTGGACCGGGATGATAATAGCATCCGGGTCTGTGTGTTCGGGACCTTGCTGAGTCGCATCTACTGCGGCCCCAGTGGTTCCGTTTTCTCCTGGCATTGTTAAAATGCAAGGTTTGCAGAGTTGGTCTCCAAGGAGACAAAGATTAGGTGCACAATATTTTGGAACACTGTATCCTTCAACGTTGAATAAACCAGAGCTTTACATAGGAATCTCTTCCTACTGAGTTCGGGCGGATTTTAACCTTTCACCCACTCCAGACGTCTATTGGAGTATTTACGGGAGAAAGGGGTCTGTGAAATATGCACGACTGAGTTACTCTAACGTCTTGCGTTAGTTTATCGCCTTACCAAACGTTGGGCGCCATGTAGTGTAGTTCCTAGTTTCCCACTAGGCCCTGCGCATTGGAATAACATAAACAGTAGTATCGACGTGGAACTGCGGATATTCCAGGCCTCCACTGACTATGCTAAACTTAATTGGGTTTGTTACCAACTAGCTCAGAGGTCACTGGAAACTTTCTTCTCTGCATGGGAAGTGATCAGCTTCCCTGGCACAGACAAGAAGGGATTCAGCTTTCCAACAACCGTGCAACATGACAACTTTGCTCCTCAGATCAAGAGTCGATCTCTAGGGTCGTGTGAAACAATAGACATGTATTTCACTCAGTCAGATTAGTGCAGTTTACTTTCACGAGATGTAGAGAATAGAGAGACGGGCGTTTGTCAATAAAAGGTTAACATTTATTGAACAGTCTTTCTTCTCGTACAAGAGAAATGTATTGCCACAATTGCAAGACTTGTTATTATAAAAAGTACGTACAGTAAGATAAGGATTGCGAAATAATACTGTAAAAGCATTGATATGGTTTCTTAGCCATACAATGGTTTAAAAGTAATAAAACATATATACAGTCATATATACATTAGGCTAAAATACTCAACTGGTGCTTCTAACTAAGCCTACCCCAGTGTGCCTGACCTAAGCCTAACACGTGGAAGGGGAGTAAGTAAGTAGCTTTAAGTTAAGTTGGTTTTGCCAAGGTTTGATTCAAGAATTCTCATCTAAGGGTTTAGTCAACACCATACCTCTGAATAGAATGATGGAAGTCTGGTATTTCCTTCAGGGGGCACTCAATATCCCAGTCACCCGCGAGGGCAGACCGGAAACGCTGGAGCTGGAT
Source organism: Lissotriton vulgaris (assembly GCF_964263255.1). Classification (NCBI taxonomy): domain Eukaryota; kingdom Metazoa; phylum Chordata; class Amphibia; order Caudata; family Salamandridae; genus Lissotriton; species Lissotriton vulgaris. Next base: position 37,941 of record NW_028249367.1, read on the forward strand.
TTCTCTGCAGGAGAAAGGCAGCGGCTCTCTTCAGCGCGTCGAGGAAGGAGGGGGGACAGCGTCCGCGGGCAGCTGGAATCTGCTGGGCTCTTTGCAGAGGGACGGCTGTTCAGCTCCTAAGCATACCACATCATTGTTCGCGCTTTAGCAGCGATAATGGTATCAGTAGCTTCACCACCAAGGGGACAGCAGGCTGCAGCGACAGGGTGCTAGCTTCACCAACACGGGGTCTTGCAGACAGCTAGCAACAGGCAGCGAGCTATTGCTTAAGGCAACGTTGGTAATATTTATACCTGACAGGTGCCGGGTTTGACGCAAGTTTGCTGGACATAAGACGTCAATTAAAGATGTCACTAGGAAGTGATAGCTATCAGTTGCTCATTAGAGTTCCATTACTAATCAAAACACAGCAAACGGGGATTTCCAGGTTTGCTGAGTTTTTATCTTGTTGAAGAACTCGGAGTGTTAATCTAGGAATATCAGATAGTGACTTCTGCTCTGTCATTGCACTAATTGGTCGCAAAGGAAGTGGCAGAGAACTATGCTGGAATGTGGCTCTGTTCGTGTGAGGCCAGAGATGACTTTCTGAATATCGCACTTGAACGTTTATGCCAATATAGGGAATAAATGGATTTATAGCCGAATAGGGGCATAAGGTCACAGTATCGATCAGGAACCTAGATAAACACGCAACAGGGGACACCAAAAAATCTGAATCAGTAAATTTACTGATTCGGTAAATTTACCGAATCCGAAACCTCACCAAATCGGTATATTTACCAAATCGGTAAATTCACAGAATCTGTAAAGTTTCCAAATCGGTAAATTTACGGGATCGGTATTATTTACCGATTTTTTATCTACATACCATTTACCGATTCAAAAATACAGAATCTGTAAAATTCGGTATTTTAGAATCGGTAAATTGGATTACCTACATCTGGCCCCTAGTCCTCAGATTTTGTTAAAGGATAAAACAAAAAACATTCCTCAATGTCTGTGGTGACTACTGCCTTCGATCTACATTGTGAGGGCTCACGATTCAGGTGCAATGGCAATTGCACATGTCACATTCCAGAAGGCAAGAGACATTGTACCAGTGCGACCCGCCCGAACCACGAATCATCGCAGGGTGCGCACATGCTAAGTTGTTCAGGTACCAGTAACTCACAGCACCACAAGTCATCTCCCCATGGCCTCATTAAGGCAGAATTCACTAGGCAAAAAAATTACTCCCAGTGCGGCCTGCCCGGACCACGCATCATCGCAGGTTACAAACACACTCAGTACCAAAGGTATTACTAACTCAATGCACCATAATTCATTGCCATGTGGCCATATTCAGGCAGATTTCAACAGACAAAAGACATTGGTCCGAATGCGGCCCCCCTGCACCACGCATTATCGCAGGGTACGTACAAGCTCAGCGCCAAAGATACTACTAACCCAGTGCACCATAAATCTTCCCAAAGAAGAGTGAACAGTTTTATGTCAGCAATGAGGCATACTATCACTTTTAAATGGAATTCATGCAGAATTCAATCAACAAATGACATTACTCAATTACTGTGCCTCCCTCCCGACCACGCATCATTGCAGGGTACATACACGCTAAGCGCCAAAGGTACTACTAACTCAGTGCACCAAAAATCATCGCCACATGGCCTTACTTAGAATTTACAAGACAAAAAACATTGCTATCAGTACGGCCTGCCCAGACCACGCATCATCGCAGGCTCCACAGAATCTAGTTGTTTCAGGTGCCACTAACTCAGTGCACCACTTATCATTGCTGGCTGCACACACGCTAAATTACCAATACTGTGCAGCTCTACTTAACCTCACGTGGCCATGGGTCCTTGTTAATCGCAGTCTCCTGCCTGCACTGCGGTCATCAGACCTCACAATTAAATAGACTGTTGATTCGTTTTTTGCAGGGTACAATACCAAACTAAGTATAACACCTATCAAACCTATACAATATCCCTTTAGCATGCTTCCTTCAAAAACTTCTTTTATATCACTTATATATTTAGTTGAATGATAAATTTCACACTGCAAGTGCAAAGGCACACTTATTTACAATCTTCTACACTGCGGACAGCACAGATCACAATTTGAACTATAATGTCCCTGAAACATACATATTTCGGCAATGTACTCCATACATGTTTCATCTGTTATTTAAATCCTGATTACACATGATGCAGTCCAGCCTAAGATCTACACTGCGGACAGCAGGGATTACAACTTGAATTCAGCTTTGCATCTACACTACAGACAGTAGGGAATTCAGCCTTGATTTACTTAATGCAGAGACAATTATACTGTATGTTTTCAGATTTTGTGACAAAAAGCATTCTTCTATAATTATAGTACTGCCTTCCAAGTACACTGCGGACAGTATGGTTCACAACTTAAATTCAGCTTTAGATCTATACTACAGACAGCATTGAATTCAGCCTTGATTTATTTAAGGCAGAGACAAAAAATACTCCTGTGGCACTGCTAGTATGCACAAGCACCTTCAATCCCTGCATCCCGTGAACTATGCTCACAAAGAATGTAGAAGACTATGCCAAATTGTACCTCTGCCACCGGCAATACCAAGTACCTGTGGGGCATTACTTTTAACATTGCCACCAGACATAGGTCCCCATTTTGAAGTTCATTTGTTTAATTTGTTATGGGGATCAATCAGTAGACCTAGTTTGCAGAGCAATTGAGAACCATTAATGGTAGTTTTTTCCCCCTCAAAGTTCATGCAGTCCTGTATGCAACAGTCAATGCATTGAGTGCAGCCTGCTCAGATCACGCATCATCGCAGGGTGAGCACATGCTAAACACCAGACGTACCACTAACTCAGTACACCATAAATAATCGCCACGTGGCCTTATTAAGGCAAAAATCAGTAGTCAAAAGACATTCTTACCAGTGCGGTCTGCCTGAACCACGCATAATCGCAGGCTCCACACAAACGGCCCCTACCTCAATGCACCACAACTCATGAACCCTTTACGATAGAATCTTCTGTGTATTATTTCACATATAGTGCTCCTACCTATGTACAGCAGAAGTCATAAACCGTTTACGATTGAATATCTGTGTATGATATCATGATTACTATTCTACTTGTTACCAACAGCAACGTAATAAAATGGAGTCGAGCACACGTGCCCATGCCCACTTCAACTGTCTATCTGTGTCTGTGTATTTATTGTTTGTAAAATACTGCTCTGCGCCCTACCACATTATAGTGTGCTGTTGATCGTGTATGCAACTATCTTACCTCTGCCAGTAACAAAAACTTTGATTATATAACATTCTCTTGCTCATTCTACGAAAACAAACGTACAAAGTGGATCATTACAATACTGCAGACAAAGTCTATAGAAAATGTATGTGTCTGTGTTGTGAATGAGTTATATCTCTTCACCAGCATATTTAAATGATTATTGCTGTTAGTTGTGTTTTCTTCTCCCGTAATTGCGAGTTGTCACTGTGTAACATTAATATGGTGATTTGTTTCTTTCCCTAAAGGAGGAAGGTATGTTGTAAATAAGTTATCTCTCTTCTGTGTCTATTTCTCCAGAATGCTTGCACGCATTCCTTACAGAGTGTTCTGTAAGTGCCAGTTGGAGACTTGATCAGCTGGCGTGCTCTTCAAATAAAGTGTTTCAACTTGCCTCACTTCCTCGTGGCGTTCCTTCTTCAACAGTGTGCTATTGCGCAATTATTTGTATTTTATTTAGCATATTTATACAGCACGAAGTTGACCCAAAACTATATCAGCAATTTACATAAGCGCTGTATTTACAGTACATTTTCAGGCACGCATAGATTACGTAATTTCTCTACAATAACAGGATGTCGACGCGACTCTGAGCCTCGTACACTGATTTCCAGCACCAAGTTCAACAGTATACCTGAATAACCGCATACGTATATATATTAGCTGCCCTTCATGTGCCAAAAACTGCAACCTAAAGCTTTCATACCCTGTATTACTACAGCTACATCACTCGACTGAATGCACAACAAACATTCATATTTGCAGAAATGCGCCATGTCCACCATCCTTTATGTGTACAACTAGGGATGAATGTAGGATTAGTGATTCCCCGTACCTTCCATGTTGGCCATGTTGTGGGACTTTACACACATAATGACATACTTACGTGTAAGACCCGGGTGACGGCAGCACTACAACATAGACACCCGAATCAGTTGATTTCTCATATAGCTCACGACGAACCCACACCCATAGCTCCGGAGTCATCGTTAACAGCCTAGCGCAGCACTGCCATACGTCAGTCCAGCCCACTTCACTTACGCTTTCAGGAAAACACAACAACGCTACATGGCCTAGATTTCCATTGTAGTGATTTCTTAGTTCCAGGTCTAGTTGTCAGAATGGCACACACACACTCCCTCATGGCTGGTATACACCCACACCACACCCATCCAGCACATGCATGACAACACACGTGACCCTAGCAATAAAAAAGTCGGGGCGCACATGCTCTACGCCATTTTTTAGATGCTCCCATCGCAAGTACTGTGATGGCCCATCCTGGTGTTTCGGACGCCGCATGTAGGCCTGAAATACCGAACAGGGGGCCCACCACCATGTGCGTGGCCTATTTGTTCACTGAGTTAGTGGTACCACAAGGACTGAGTGGGTGAGGAACCTGCGATGAAGATAGGTCCACAAGTATGTCCTTTGCCATAGTGATATCAAGACTCAGCACCAAATGTGAGACTTCTTGGTGGCAGAGTGGGACTGCATGATGTAGAATGTACCCTGTCCGGGAAAAGGTGAGCAGTGAGGCCTGGGTGCGCAGCGGAGCAGACTGGATACAAAAAGGCGACGCAGCGATTTAGGCGTACGCAGTCCTATATACAGTATCTTATTGTATTTGTATTTTTTTTCCTATAGAAGGAAAGTTTTTATAGTCGGTCAAAAGTCAGTCGCTCATGATGATTGAAACCACGTGGATCACTGGGCACCACTTGTTTTCTATAACCAGATGGAAAACATTACTACTCTACTAATTCTTCATAAATCGAAGCCCATTAAACAAGTTGGAACTGTACAAATAGTTGTATTTTTAATGCGGAAGGGAAGGTGTGTGAAAGGGCGATGTTATTCTACTCCACATTAAAATAGTAACAATTACCAATCAGAATATCTTTCTTTTCCTATCTTTTAGATGTAGAGCTTCAAGGTGCACTATGTCCCGGCACGTGGTAGAAGACACACCGGTGACAGAAAGGTGAGCTGCGAATATTTTTTTCAGTCACTCTCTCACTTCCTCTCCTTTGAAAAAGAAATGCCGCAAAATCTTATCTTTCTTTTTATCTAACAGGTTGTGTTTCACAAATTGGCATCCTTCCCCAACACGTCCAAAGCTCAACGTTTGAGGATTCTGCAATGATGCATGGTCATTGTAACAACGGATAAGAAGGCTGCTTTGACACGTGGTGGACCCAATCATGCCAATGGCACAAGGTGAGCAAAGAAGCTTGTTTCCGAAGCAATGAGAAGTTACCTGTGGGCGGGGAGACTGGATAGTGTGTAGCAAGTTGACTGCGTACTCGCCGCTACGCAGTGGGAGTGCATTGGTATAGTTCTCTGGGAGAAAAAAGAGTGCACAGGCACCTCCTTGCAGTGGAAGTTTAAGTAATACAGTATCCTGAGTTTCCAAAGGCATAACGCAGAAATATACGTGTGCAGTTGCATGTACTCTTCTATTACTAACTCTATACTATCTTTCAGATCACTAAACTTGAGGGTGCATTATGAACCGAAACATGCTTGGACACACACCGGAGGCAAAAAGGTGAGCTACGAAGATTTTCTCCAGTATCAACACTACCTCTCCTGCTCCATCTATTACTTTCTCTCTCTAACACTTTCAATGTCGTTTTTTCTCTCTTTCTCTCTCTCCCTCTCTCTCACATTTTTATCTTTCTCTTTTCAAGTTGTGGACCCAGCAGTCCACTGTGCACATAAATAAATCAAGGCTGAATTTAATACAGTCTGCAGTATAGAACCAAAGCAGACTTCAAGTTGTGAGTTCTTCTGAAAATAATGTTTCCAAAAGGTAAGCAGAGTGACCTAGATACACAATGCCTCCAAATAAACGCCCTGCAAATAAATGATATTGTCCTGCATAATGACTCCCACCTAATTCTTTCTCATCTCTGAATCATTTTAAAGACCTGCTGGACCATACTGTAGATCTGACCCAGCAGGGACTCCCTTACAGACACCTCTTCAGCGCAAACCTATGAGAGGGGTGGGATGTACCAGGCAAACTGCACATGTGCGAATAAGCAATATTGCCAAGTGGTATGTTAATTTGTGATCTTTGACCTCATTCAGTCACATCTCTGTCTCATTTTAAATACTATCAATACCATAAGGTAGGCCTAAGCCTACAAGCAGTGCTGCCCTACATACTCCTGTTGAGGGTGATTCTGTGGGAGGGGTGCACTACCCTGAGTGTGCATGTGAGAAAAAAGCTATCTTGCCTTTCGTAAAGATGTAATCTCTCACCTCATTCAATCACATCGACCTAATTTTAAAGACTTATTTTCATTTTTGTTTTGCAGGTTACATACGCTCCTACCATTGGAGTGCATCTCACATTTTGTTCATTATACTGTTATGTTACAGTTACGTTTCAATTTATTTGTTTTAGTTTTAATATGGGGTAATTTAAAAAAAAACAGAGTGTATACACCTTCTTTTTCTGACAACATTTCACTATTATTTACTGTGATAATCATATGCTTAAAAAGATTTAAAAATAAAAAGTAGAAATGATGTTTATAACTAAAAGTACAATACTGAGGCTAACTCTTTACCAGCTCTTTACCAAGTCTGTAGCTGCGATTAATGGTTCCAATGGAACATTTTAAAAAGCCCACCATACTTGCTGTTTGTATTAGCAACATTGTATGGTGAACTTGTGACCTGTGTGCTCTGTTAAGTGTTCCATGAACTGTTATTATGGTAACAGGCAGTAAGCAGTTTGGGGGAAGGGTTGAAAGGTACTTACTGTACAGAAGCTGTTATATTTACCCAGGATCGTCTACATGGCAGAGGGGAAAGCAAACTGAGACGACAGAACACTATGTACATTACTAGCAAAAGAAGTACACAACTCTTTGAATTAACCTCAAGAGAAAGCTCGAGGAATAGCCACTGACAATACAAAACCCCATGTACAATTTGCCTACTCTGTACTCAACAATGGGCAATTATTTATTGATCACAATCAGACACTGTAGCATCAATATTCACAGTGTGCACTTCACTAAATACTTCGTGCCTATTTAAATGGCAGATGGGATTGTCGACATTCCTAAACTTAGGGGCATATTTACAATGACGGCGTTAAATATATCGCCGCTTTAACAGCGGCAAACTTCAGCTAAAATGACGATAAATGACTTCAAAATCCATTGTTGTCTTACCAGATGATTTTTTCAACACTGCTGTTTGCTATCGCAGGGTGAGAGCCGAGCTCCCGCCCTGCCAACTTGGTTTGCACTTTGAAAGTGAGGACACGAAAACCTACTCTCTTTTTTAAAATGCAAAGCAAAATGCTTTCCCCCATGGGGAGTAGCATATTAGCAGGTCTCCGTGTGGAAAAGTAATGGTGGCTTCCGAAGGACGCAGGGGGCTGGCTGGCACCGTAGGGACATTGGGCCTTCACCCACAGTCCCCAACGTTGAATATACACCCATGGGATTGGATCCCGAGGAAGAATAAAAATTAGTAGTAGGTGACATTTTTTATACGGTAAAATTAGGAGTCTGTAATGGGCATATTTACAAGGACAGCGTAAAAATGTTATGGTGTACATCTGGGCTTCTGTAGGAATTCTCACGAATTCTCAAAAGGATATTATTAAGTTCACTATGGGTGCTTTAACCGCACTTTCCTAACGCTAAAGCGACGATAATTTTAACGCTGTCCATGTAAATATGCCAATATCGCGAGAAATAAAGCAATAATTCATGTTTGCAAGTGAAAAGCTTCTTAATATAAGACTGTGGACTTAACATATCAATCCAACTGGCATATTAAACATGCTTAAGTCTACTTCAGAAACAGATGTTAGGATCCGACTTAAACCGCAATTACCAAGAGTTTTGCTATCGGTCCTCAAATCCATGGCCACCTTGTAAATACAACGCTGTTGTCATGCCTCCCTCTTCCATGTTATATTGTCATAGGAACACCTACCTTGCCACTGGGAACGTCTACATTGCAACTCATTGGAGATACGAGGCGAGCAGTCAGCAAAACTGCTGCAACATGCGTTAATGCATCTTAGCGTCGCCTAGTAAATACGGTAATATAATTTTCACCACATATTTGGCTCTTTTTTAAAAAATTGCGGCAAAATAGCACTTGATAACCTGTCCTCAAGTTTGCCATGACAGAGCGAGAACCTCAACTCCCGCCCTGCCATAGCAAACAGCAGTGTCCTGGGGTTAGGCACCTCAAGACACATCAGGAGCCGCTCCTGGGGGGTGGTGTTCCCCATGGCTTTTAGGTTTAAAGCATTTTTATTAAGACAAAAGAATACGGGGGAGGGAGCAGGAGGTTAGGGTTGCATACAGTACAATACAAGAAAAAGAAAGGCGCAGTATCAGGAGCGATTTCAACGAACAGTTCATTAGACCAGAGGAGAAGCATCGGTAGATGAAAATATAAAATGCAACTTATATCTCCACTCTGCGCATATCCATCACCCCAAATCTAAGCAGGGAAAGCAATGAGAGTAACCCAGGAAAGAACAACCCGACCCCTCCCGGAACCCCCCCCCAAGAAAAAAGGAACAACTCCCCAACTCCCCCCAACCCCCCCGTCCAATAGCCCATTACCAATACTACCCGCCCCAAAGCAGCACCCCCCCACCCCAGAACCCGCCTCCCACTCATCCTATTCTGCCGGGGTCACTGGCGGCGTCAGCCTCAAAAGCCTGAGGTACCTCGGGCAGGTGAGCTCCCTGAATTCGGTGGTCAGCAGCGCAAGGAAGGGTTGCCACAGCTCATCAGATTGGTCTATCTCCCCCGCCACCGTGAGTGACAGCTTCTCCATTCCCAACACGTGCCAGAGTCTATGCAACCAACCCGTAATGGAGGGGACAGTGGTGGTGCGCCAATGGATAAGGATATTCTGGACCGCAGACCCCAGCGCGATTGCGATCTGCCTGCCCCTGCGGGACTTCAGTGGATACATTAAACCATTAGGGAGGCCCAGTAAGACATACGCCGGAAAGCGCGGGAGCTCAATTTCAAAGTGCTTATCCACCTCATCCAGAACCTCCTTCCAATAGGCGGCCAGCAAGGGACAGTCCCAAAGAATATGTGAGAGGGTCCCCACCTGTCCGCAACCTCTCCAGCACCCCCTATCAGTGTGCCTATGCATCTCATACAGTCTCTCTGGGGTGTAGTACCAGTACGTGGACACCTTGGTAAATGTCTCCGTAAGGCCGGTATGGTATGCAGAGTGTCGTGCCCGGTATGCGATCTGGTCCCATTCCTTGTGGCTGAGTGTCCTACCCAGTTCCCTGTGCCAGCGTTCCCTCCCCGGGTTATAATAGTGGAACGGCGGGGGTTGTAGATGCTTGTAAAGATCAGTGATTAATTTAGCGTCAGAGGTTCGGGTCACAAGCCACTGCTCATACGGTGTAATTTGACGATCAGCGGTGTCCCGCACCTGAGGCTGGAGGGCCCAATGCCGGACCTGCATGTAACGTAGTCTATCCCACTCCGTCAGGCCGAAGTCTTGCCGAAGCTGCTGAAAGGGAACCACGCCTTCCAGCCCATAGACCTGGAAGAGCACCCTGCAACCCGCCGTCCTCCAATGGGAAAAAGCGCCCGGCTCCATCCCCGGGGAGAAGTCAGGATTACCCACTATGGGTGTAAACGGTGAAGGGAAAGTGGTAAGGCCCCGAGCCTCGCAGACTGCATCCCACACCCTCAAGGGGACCCGCGTAATGAAAGAAGCGTAGAGGTTGGGGGGGCGATGGGCACGGCGCAAGAATGGAACCTCCTGTAGGGTGCGGCCTGCCACCGCCTGGTCTTGAAAAAGCCAGTGTTTGTCGGACTCCCACCTGCTCCACTCTACAAGGTATCGTAGCTGTGCCGCCTGAAAGTACTTACGGAGGTCCGGAATACCAAGGCCCCCCGCTTCCGGGGCAAGCGTGGAGAGCACCCTCTTCATCCGCGGCTTGCGGCCTTGCCAGACAAAGCGGGAGATGTCGGCCTGCGTTTGCCGGATCCAGCCCACTGGAGGCTGGAGAGGCAGGGCACGAAAAAGATATAATATCTGGGGCAGTACCGTCATCTTAACCGCCGCGATCCTGCATAGCCAGGACAGCAGGCCCTTACTCCAGCGGCCAAGCTCCTCCCTGATCTTTTTACTGAGAGAAGTGTAATTGGCCACCACCATCGCTGGCAGCGTGGGTGCCAGTAGGATCCCTAGGTATGATACAAGGGACGAAGACCACTGCATAGGGAAGAGTCTCTGGAGGTCCCTCCTAGTGTCCGCAGCCAGAGACACATCTAAAGCCACCAACTTGCTCATGTTCATTTTAAAGCCGGCTACCCGTGCAAAGGCATCCAACTCTTGGATGCAGGCGGGTAAGGACCTCCTAGGGTCGTCCAGGGTCAGCAGGACGTCGTCTGCATAGAGGCTGACCGTGTGGACATACTGGCCCATCCTGATCCCAATAGCGCCCGGATTGTGGCGGATCCTTTGGGCGAACGGCTCCAAGTAGAGAGCAAACAGGAGTGGAGAGAGGGGGCAGCCCTGCCTCGTGCCGCGCTCGATTGCAAAACCACGGGAGCTGCACCCGTTGACACGCACAGACGCCGAGGGATACTTATAGCAGTTGAAGACCATAGTGCGGAATTTATCACCAATTCCCAGTTTCCTGAGAACTAGCTCGAGATATGGCCAATGCACTCTATCAAAGGCCTTCTCCGCATCAACTGCCAGCAACATCCGCTCTCCCGGGATCCGCGAGGCCTTCCCTAAAACGTGCGTCACCCGCTTGGTATTGTCGACCGTCTGCCTGCCGGGCACAAAGCCAGCCTGGTCCGCCTCAACCAAACCGGGGAGGTGTAGGGCCAGCCTGGACGCCAGAATCCCCGTGTATAGCTTGAGGTCCACATTTAAAAGCGAGATGGGTCTATACGAGCCGCATAAAGCCCTGTCCTTCCCGGGTTTCGGGATCACCGAGACCGTCGCACTCGGGAGATCCGGTGGGATGGCTCCCGGGTCGGAGAAGGAATTAAATAGCCGAGTCAAGACAGGGGCCACAACCGGGCAAAAAGTCTTATAGAACAGGGACGTGTATCCGTCCGGGCCCGGGGCCTTCCCGTGCTTCAGCCGAGCAATAGCGGAGATCACTTCCTCAACGCGAATATCCCGCTCCAGATATTCCGCCTGAGCGGGATCCAGCGCCGGAAGGGGCACCGACTCCAAGTATTCCTCGGCGTCCCGCGGAGAGGAGGGCTCCTCAGCGTACAGCACCTCATAAAAACTGCAGAAGGCTTCCGCCACTTCCTCGTCTCCGGAAACGACCATCCCGTCTGTACTCACAAGTTCCTTCACCACGTTACGCTGTTGCGCGACCCGGAGCCGATGTGCCAGGAGCTTGCCGCACCTGTCCCCCCCAGTGTAGTAGGCATGTTTCAAGCGCAAGGCAGCGTACTCTGCTCTGTCCAGGTCCAGCGCCGACAGGAGCTACCTTGCCGCTTTCAGCTGCCTCCAAACCCTCGGAGCACCCGTACGGCGGTGGACCTGCTCAAGCTCCCGAACCTGAACAGTCAGTTCATCCCTCTTCCGCTGCCGCTCCCTATTTTCGGCCGAGGAGATGGAGATGAACTCCCCCCGAAGAACCGCCTTCAATGCAGCCCACTGTGTCGCTAGTGAAGTGTTGGTATTACTATTGTGAGTCTGATAATCCTGTATGACCTCTTCAATGCGTTTCACCACCGTCTTCTTGTGTAAAAGGGTGTCTCTGAGGCGCCACACCCCCGAGAGGGGGAGGCCACCGGCCATGCAAACGCGCCAATAACCGGCGCATGGTCAGACAGAGTCAGGACCCCAAATTCCGCCTCCGTAGCGGCGGCACGCATCGGCCCACTAACCAGGAGATAATCCAACCGCGCGTAGGTTCGGTGCGCATGCGAAAAGTAGGAGTAGTCCCTATCTGTGGGGTGCATGGAGCGCCAAAGGTCGTGTAAGTCCATGTCCGCAATCCGGGCCTTCACAGCCTGGGAGAGTTCTCCAGTCTGCGGAGACCGCTGCGCTGACCTATCCAATACGGAATCAAAGACGATGTTAAGGTCCCCCCCAGGATAACATGTCGATCGGGAGAGGCAGTAACATCCACCAGTACTGAGTCCAAGAAGCGTTCCTGGTGGTCATTCGGGCTATAGACAGAGCCAACTGTAAACGCTATGCCTCCCAGACGGAGGCGATATGCCAGAAGCCTCCCCTTCTGCTCCGCATTTTTATATAGCACCTACCCCCTAAAGGAGCTCGCTATGAGAATGGCCACCCCCGCGGTCTTGGTCGCTCAGAGGAGAAAAACTGGGTGGGGAACTTAGCTGGCAGTCACGGGACAACAAGTGGGTCTCCTGCAAAAGGCAAATATCAGCCTGCGTCCCCTCAAGCAGAGACAAAATCGCCCTGCGCTTAACAGGATTATTCAGTCCCTTAACATTAAGAGTCACCACCTTCAGGGACGACATGTCTCCCAGGGACCAGGAACGCTATGCTGTGGGGAAGGAACCAGAGGGTGGGGGGCGCGGGGCGGCAGCGCGGGACAGGCCAGAGCAGGCCAAGCATGGGTATGGACAGCATCGGACGGGACTTCCCCAACTCTAGAACAACACCCAACCCCACCCCAAACACACCCATGGCAACCAGCCAAATCCCAACTCAAACAACCCATTGTCTCAGTCAAGCCCCAAAACGGGCAAGTCCGTAGAAAATAGAAAAGTGGACGTCCAGCCACTCACCTCCACCCGCTCCCCCCATCCCCCCCAACCCCAAACCTGGCATCGAAGAAGCTATGTGCATCTCCCCCCGGAGTGAGTCTAGGCTGTCAAGGCCACGCTGTTGGAGCCGGCTAAGTCCCCGGCAGCCGCCCTCAAGGCACCGGCCATGTCCGCCCTGATAGTAGGGGAATCAGGACGCCCAGCGCTCGCCGTCGAACGTCTCCTCGCTGATATCGGTCGGCCCCTTCTCTCCGAGCGCCTCCACGACGGCGTGGCTCCATCCTCCTCTGTAGCTGTGAGCCCCAGGACGCCACAGATGTCTTGCAAGGAGCGTAGTTGATGCAGCACTCCGTTCCATCGAAAGATCAAGCGAAAGGGGTGCCCCCAGGAGTACGGCGTCCCCTGTTCGCGCAAGAAGTCGGTGGCAATCCTGAAGGACCTGCGCTTCTGCAGGGTGATGGCGGACAGGTCCTGATAGAGCGCAACAGGCCGCTCCCGGAAAGTCAGTGGCTGTTTCCTGCGGGCTTCAGACATGATGCGCTCCTTCAGCGGGAAGTCGGGCAGGAAGGCTAAGATGTCCGGGGGGGCGCCGAAGACTGGCGCTGTCGCCGACTCTATGAGCTCTATCAATGCGGATAGGGAAACCCGCGGCCTCCCCCAGGATCTCCCGGAACAAGTCCTGCAGATAGCCCACTAGGTCAGTCCCTTCGTCCGCAGACGGCACACCACGCACTCGAATGTTATTCCTCCTTGACCTGTTCTCAAGGTCCTCGGAGTGGGCCTGGAGCTCAACGCACTGCTCCCGGAGACGGAGAACGTCTTGTTGTAAGTGGACAATCTCGTCGTCCCGGCGTCTCAACCCGTTCGCCAAGGCCCTCCACCTCCCTTCGGACCTCACGGACCTCGCTAGCCACTTCCCGTTTCAGTGTCTGGAAGTCCTCTTTGAGGGAGTTGAACAGCTCCTCCATGAAGGATCTTGTGACAGGGGGTTCTCCTCCAGACGCGTCCGCAGAGGCCCGGGAAGACCCCGGCGACGGCTGTGTTCTGTCCCGTAGCTGCTGGGCCCTGCCAAGCATATCTGGCAGGGTACGGTCCCCCTTCCTCGAACCACCTCTTCCAGCCATTCCAAGCGCTTCAACTGAAAAGTGGGCACAGGCCCGACCGCTCCGGGGAATGTCCAACCACCAGCAGGTCCTCGATATGGGGAGCTCCCGGCAGAACCGGGGGGCTGCGTCACAGACGACAAAATGGCGGATCAGTCCGGGCACCACCAGTCGTGGGCGCCCAGTCGGGACGGCAGCTAGAACCTATACTGGGGGGCCCCGGCCAGTGCGCTCCACAGGGAGTTAGCCGTGCAGAGGCGGAGGGCGCAGGAATCCGCCATCAAGGGACTCCGGGGGAGGCCAACGACACCGACCTCTCGGGGACAAAATGGCGGCTGGGTGGTGCCGAGTAGATCGCCCAAGCCCGGCGACACCACCGGGGCACCCCAGAAACCAGGCAATCTGTAAAGTTCCGCAGCCGAGACTGCACTGTTACTTAGAAGAGTCGGGAGAGCTGTCCCCAGTTTCAAGCCGATCGCCCTCCAATCCCGGGACCGGGGCCCTCGCTATGCAGGGTGCCACCGCCTCAAGTCCGAGCGCCAAATCGCGCAACCAAAGTCCTGCGCGTAGCGGGCCCTCCAGCCTGTAGTTCTCCTCCGACCTCCGTCGAGCGCTGGGACGGCCTCCACCCAGATCGCCAACTTTCAGCACTAGGCCCGGCCGAGGCTCATGGACAGCACTCCGATTCGCTCCGCCTCCCGGGCGCTACGTCGTCCCTCGATCTTCGATCGGTTTTTTCAGGCGCTTCCACCGGAGCGATTAGGGTCAGAGCGACATCAATGCGTGCCCCAGGTACTCCGCCACACTCCTCTCGTCCGCTGAGCCTCAGCGGGGGGAGAAAAGCTGAAGAAAAGGGCTCGAGCCTAGTCGGGCTGGAGGAGCTGCGGGAGGAAGCGTCCGCTCACCCCGCCATTTTGGCCACCCCCCCCCATGGCTTTTGACTGCTCAAGGGATTGTTATCTTTTGGGAAGCAGGAACTGCAGCCACTTGGTTAATGAACATTCAAGTCTTTTTTGGCAATATATGCAACTACTTTAACCAGCATGCCATGCGCCCATTGGGCGGGACTCATGATTAAATAAATATCAACTGTTCTTACATTGCAGTTTCCTACTTCTTTGCCAGTGATCAAGAGCTAAGAAGAGCTCGAAACGCGTATGGCTTTTTGGGACTGCGAGTCGCCTGCTGCACACGCTGACGCTTGCGAGGTGGTGTGCGTCATCCCGCTGTGTGTGGTGTTCTCATTTGGGGCAACCTGTGTTATATATATATATATATAAATATCACCTACTGGCGGTCGCCAGTAGGTATATATAGTTAGGACCTAGTTACCATAGGAAATACCCAAAATTCTATTGAGAATAACTTTGGCGCCGATTGAGGAATCTGTATGTAATTTTCCTTAAAATTGCTTCGCTCCTTCCCTGAAAGTTTCGGGGGGATTCGTCAAGTGGGGGCCGAGAAAAAAGGGGGTCCCAAAACGTGTTTCCCCATGTTAATTTCCATAGGGACCTTTAGACACGGCTACAGCCCGAACGGCTGAATGGAATTACACCAAACTTGGCAAAATGGTAGGGCCTGGTATGCAGATGTGCCTTTGCTATGTTTGGTGAAAATCCCTTCAGTAGTTGTTGACAAAATTGAATTTGAGCAAATTATATATCTATATGCGCTCATCGTACGCGCACTGTACGTGTACGGTACGCGTACGGTACGCACACGTGCATGGGCGTACCCTTACGTGCGCTAGCGAGTTTCAGATTGGCTGGCAGTCAACTGTCAACATTCCAAACTGTCCAAACCAGGAAGTGTTGGCCAGCATCTTGTTTTTCAAGAGAACTGAGGCACAAGAGAGCCCAAAACAAGAGTGGAAAATATGAAAAGGGGGCAGGGTAGAGACCAACCCAACCCTCTAGCCCTTCTCAGGGGGTCCCAAAAGGACCCCCAAGGGTGAAAAGAAAAAAAACAATTCGAAAAAATTTGCGCGCTACGCACACCGTACGCGTACGGTAGGCGTACCATGCGCGTACCCCGCGATTTTATGTTTAATTTTCGATGGGTCCTGTGTTGGAGCTACGCCCGCCGCCGAAAATCCCTCATAAAAGGGTGATCTTCCACATTTCTGTAGTACTCGGACCCCAGTTGCACAGGTCCTGGGGCATTTTGTAAAAAAAGGAGGGGGGGACATGACCCACCCTCTTGGGCCTTATTAATGTCCAGGGAATGACCAACTCCCAGTGCTTATTTATTATTAAATAGGGGCTCTCAGACCCCCCTGAGGACCACCACCTCCCCAGGGCCACATTCACAAAAAAATAAGGGGGGCATTGTGGATCACCACCTCCCTGGGGCTCATGCATTGTTATGGGGGGGCCTCTCCGACCCGCCCAGGGACCACTACCTCTCCAAGTACCACCACCTTCCCGGGCCACAATCAATTTGTAATGGGGGCCTCAGGGACCCACCCAGGGGCCAGGGACCACCGCCTCTCTGAGGCCAACATCTTTTTACAAAAATGGAAGAAGGGCCAAGTGGCCCCCTCCTGGGCTGTTCCTGGCTCTTTGCCCATAAAAACAAACAAAAGAAGGGAGACATGCATCCCCCACTTCCTTGAGCCATATATGATCCTGGGACCGCCACCCCCAGGGCTGGCTACAGCTATGCCCTATGGTGCTCACACCCAGGACATAGCTCTTTGCTTTGACTAGGTTAGAGGTTTACCACTCCTGCCAAGTCACAGCAAATGGGCCGCTTCCAGCTAGTAAGAGCTCAGAAATGCTCTGCCTGCTGGAAGTGGAGCAGAATTGCTTTCAGGCACCGGGAGCTGCTTTTGTAACAGCTCCTTATATCTGAAAGCAATGCTGGCTCCCGCAGGAGGTGGGGAGATGGTTGGGACTGCAGGGGTCTTCAGCCTCCCCCGGTGTTCCAGTGGGGAGTATGTGCCCTGGGGGCACCCACAGAAAGATGAGCAGGCTTGGGGGTTGGAGTTCCCGGGGCCAAGTTTAGCCTGGGAGAGGGGCCGTACAGCCCCCCTCTGTTATCCCTAGATGGCCAGGTACCAGAGAATCGAATCCCTGGGTCCGAAATTGGCCCGGGGAGGGAGGCTGCATGACCCCTAACACCTAGTTTTAATTTAAAAAAGAAATGAATGGCAGGGCCGGGGATGGGGTCCCCAGGGCAAAAATTGGCCCTCGGAGTTGTGCCACATGGTGCCCCTCCACTATTGCTAGTATTGCTAGTAAGCTGGGCCAGGGGATGGGATCCTTGTGACTAAATCAGCTTGGGAGGGGGGCCATGTAATCCCCCAGTAAAACAGCATGTTTTAAAAATCCGGCCTTGGCAAGTCACAGGAGGCCCTGCACCTTTTCACCACCACTCTAGAAACATGCCTCCTGGCACACTATTAGTTGGAGGATGAAGTTCCCTTGACTCCTGAAGGTCCTTTGGGGCCAACTACTCCTCCCGTAACCTCCCGTAAGTCCCCCACAGTGGGATTGCTGAGAGGTCATCAGAGGCCCTGCCCCTTTCTCCAACACTCTGCAACAGCTCCTCCTGCTGCACTACCATTTGGAGATGAAGTCCCCTTGGATGCTGATGGTCCTCGGGCCAGGAACCCCTCTTGTTATCTTCAGTAAGTCTCACACAGCAGGATTGCTGAGAGGTCTTCGGAGGCCATGCCTCCTTTCCCCATCACTCTGCAAACACACCACCTGGCGTACTACTGGTTGATTGATGAAGAACCATTGGATGCTGAGGGTCCTTGGGGGCCAAGAACCCCTCCTGTTACCTCCAGTAAGTCGTACACATCAGGATTGCTGTGAACTGTTCAGAGGCCCTGCCCCCTTTCTCCACCACTCTGCAAATGCTCCTCCTGGTGCACAACTGGTTGGGGAGGAAGTCCCATTGGATGCTGAGGGTCCTTAGGTGCCAGGAACTCCTCCTATTATCTTTAGTAAGTCCCAAACAGCAGATGACATCATTGAGGGCATCACTGTTGACATAATCAAGTGAGTGTGTTTTTAAGAGTTTACTGGTGCTAAACAGGTATACTAACCTACTACAAAGGTTTGATTAGTAAACTAGTTGTAGTAAAAATGAGTGATACTGCCTGTAACGAGTGATCCGAGTGGATGTTTGGCTGTCTGCATCAGTGTGTGAGTGGAAGTGTGAGAGGCTGTATGGGTGTGTGAGTGCATGCAGGAGTGACTGCATGATAAATGAATGTATTTATGACTAGGTCTACATTTGTGACTAGTTCAGCCTGTGTGTGCAGTTGTAAACTTCCATTTAAACTTGACCAAAAAACCCTTTTTCTAGGCCTAAGACTTTCTCTTTAATACAGCTGTTATTCTTTTTCAATTGTCAACGTTTTCTTCTGATTCATTCAGTTCCTTGTAGACTCTGAATCATGTGGACGCCATCCTGAAGAAGATGCCCGCAGCTCACAGGTGGCCATAACTTACCCCAGCATGCCTTTGCTTGATTTGTTTTTGTCAAATCATTTTGAATTATATGTATCATTCTACGTACTGAATGACGCTCCTGCTCATCTAAACTGATTCTTGTCCTGATGATGCCCTGCTCAATTATTTGGACTGAAATGCTGGTGATGCTTTCAAAAATTTCAAAAGAATAATAGCTTCCATATTGTAGGGTTATAGGAATTTGTACCCACTATATGAAACATTGTGCTGTTCCTTTGTCATCCCTTTTCCATTTAATACACATCTTGTACAGTTTTTCTAAATAATCACATATGATCACGTGAGCAAAGAGCACATATATCTGCTCAACACCCGCTCCGTCCACAGACACGCCATCGAACTCTGGAACCTCCTAGACGCCACAGCTCCTGATGTTGCCTTCATCACGGAGACCTGGATGAACGCCTCCTCAGCGCCCGACATCGCCATCGCCATCCCTGACGGCTACAAGATCACCCGGAGGGACCGCAACGCCAACCAGGTGGGAGGAGGCGTCGCCATCATCCACAAGAGCACCATCCGCATCACGACCAGCACCGACAACACCTCACCCTCCGCCGAACACCTGCATTTCCAGATCCACACCGACCCGAAGACCACCCTCAGAGGCACCCTGATCTACCGACCTCCGGGACCACGCACTCAATTCAGCGAGGACATCGCTGACTTCGTCAGCCCGCACGCCCTCCACTCCGCTGACTACATCCTCCTGGGGGACTTCAACTTCCACCTGGAGAACAACAACGACTGCAACACCAGCACCCTGCTCGACAACCTCGCCAACCTTGGACTCAAGCAGCTGGTGTCCACCCCCACCCACCTCGCCAGACACACACTCGACGCCATCTTCTCATCCAGCAAAGACATCGCCTTCAGCCACGCCACAGAACTCCACTGGACGGACCACAGATGCATCCACTTCACCTTCAGAAGAACGAAGATCCACCACCACCAGCAACAGGCTGCCCGAAGAAGCTGGAACAAGATCACAGCTGACCAGCTCGCCGCTTCCCTGAGCCAGCACCCTCCGGCCAGATCAGCGAACCCCAGCCAGGCCGCCGACAACCTCTCGAAGTGGATCAGCAAATGCGCAGACGAACTCGCCCATCTGAGGATCCCGCCCAGCAGACCCGGCAGTAAGAGAGCCCCATGGTTCACCGACGAACTCAAGAGCTCCAAGAAGAACTGCCGAGCCCTCGAGAAAACCTGGAGAAAGGAACCCACGCTGGACAACAGGACCACCCTCAAGCTCGCCACCCGGAAACACCACCAACTGATCCGCACCGCCAAGAAAACGGCTTTCAAGAACCGACTGGACAACAACGCACACAACTGCAAGGAACTCTTCAACATCGTGAAAGAGCTCTCCAACCCCAACGCCGGAAACAACGACATCACCCCATCGCAAGACCTCTGCAACTCCCTCGCCTCCTACTTCCACAACAAGATCGCGGACATACACAACAGCTTCAGCACTCAACCGACGCACGCCACGACCGCAGCAACGCCACCCACCACCACCCTCCGCGCCTGGACCCCGGTCAACACCGAAGACACCGTCCACATGATGAACTCCGTCCACTCCGGATCTCCGACCGACCCCTGCCCTCACCACGTCTTCAACAAAGCCGACGCTGTCATCGCACCCCACCTGCGGGACATCATCAACACCTCATTCGACACCGCCACCTTCCCCGAGAGCTGGAAGCACGCCGAACTCAGCGCTCTACTCAAGAAACCTACAGCAGACCCCACCGAACTCAAGAATTACCGCCCCATCTCTCTACTCCCGTTCCCAGCCAAAGTCATCGAGAAGACCGTCAACAAACAGCTGGCCGCCTTCCTCGAGACGAATGGATCCCTCGACCCATCGCAGTCCGGATTCCGTGCCAACCACAGCACCGAGACCGCCCTCATCGCCGCCACCGACGACATCCGAGCCCTGATGGACAACGGAGAAACAGCGGCCCTCATCCTCCTAGACCTCTCCGCGGCTTTCGACACGGTCTGCCACCGCACCCTAGTGCAGCGCCTCAGCAACGTCGGAATCCAGGAGAAGGCACTGGAATGGATCGTCTCCTTCCTCGACGGAAGAACACAGAGAGTCCGCCTACCACCGTACAAGTCAGAGGCCACCGAAGTCATCTGCGGCGTCCCTCAAGGATCCTCGCTGAGCCCTACTCTCTTCAACGTCTACATGAGCCCCCTCGCGGCCATCGCACGCCAACACAACCTCAACATAATCTCCTACGCCGACGACACCCAGCTGATCCTCTCCCTGACCAACGACCCTGCCGCCGCCAGAGCCAACCTGCACGAAGGGATGAAAGAGGTAGCCGAGTGGATGACGACGAGCCGCTTGAAACTGAACTCAGATAAGACGGAGGTCCTCATCCTGGGCTCCTCGCCCTCTGCCTGGGACGACTCCTGGTGGCCCCCCGCCCTGGGCACCGCACCCAAACCGACGAACCACGCACGCAACCTGGGCTTCATCCTGGACTCCTCCCTCTTCATGACCAGGCAAGTCAACGCCGTCTCCTCGTCGTGCTTCAACATCCTGCGCATGCTTCGGAAGATCTTCTGGTGGATCCCCACGGAGACCAGGAAGACCGTCACCCAGGCCCTCGTCACCAGCCGACTGGACTACGGCAACGCACTCTACGCCGGAACCACCGCCAAGATCCAGAAGAGACTCCAGCGCATCCAGAACGCCTCAGCCAGACTCATCCTCGACGTCCCACGACACAGCCATATCTCCGGACACCTAAGAGACCTGCACTGGCTCCCGGTCAACAAGAGAATCACCTTCCGCCTCCTTACCCACGCTCACAAAGCTCTCCACGATCAAGGCCCGAGCTACCTCAACAATCGCATCAACTTCTACGCTCCCAAACGCCACCTACGATCTGCCAGCCACGCCCTCGCCGCCGTCCCACGCATCCGTAGAGCCACTACAGGAGGAAGGTCCTTTTCCTACCTGGCCGCCAAGACCTGGAACTCCCTCCCGGCCGACCTGCGCCTGACCCAAGACCACCTCTCCTTCAGGAAGAAGCTCAAGACCTGGCTGTTCGAGCAGTAGCGGCACCCCCCTCCCCCCCCCAAGCGCCTTGAGACCCTACGGGTAGGTAGTGCACTCTATAAATGTCTTGATTGATTGATTGATATTTCATTGAAATATGATCAATTTCAAATCAAATATATTGAATTATTTTGATAAAAAGTGGGATTTTTCTTATTTTTGTCTTGCTGTTTGACAATTCATGGTGAAGATTCTTCTGAAGATCATTATTGATTATTTTGGTAACTCTTATGTGTCCCGCATGGAACCTCTGTTGTAAATTTTTACAGTATTGCTCCAGGTTCCTGCTGTTGTTTGGCCTGCCCCGTTGAAATAATATGTTGAAATAATACCTTGACATTAATGCTTCGATATTCAGGGTGCACATCAGTATGTTGTATATCTCAATATGTCCAGTAGATATCACTGTGCAATTATGGCTTGTCACATTGGTACCATACTTAAATCACAACACAGGTTTTTGCTGACATGTGTCTATATTCTATGTCAACTTTTGCAACCACTGCTGCTGAATTTCCCTTTTCCCTCACTGAGGTTTAAAATATATGAGATCACATCACCAACTCACACCTAAAGACCAGGTGCTGCATCAATGAAAACATGCATTCTTCCTACCTCATGCCTCTATGAAATTAATACAGGACCCCATGTTAGACCTGGCCTCCTTGGCATGGTTTCCCCTGACTTGGCTTTAGGATTCTGGGCACTTTACAACTGCTAATTAGTGCATGTACAGTGCTCTGTACACTAAACATGGTAACATTGGCTTCTCCACAATATGAATATATAATTTACCTACAAGTCCCTAGTAAAGTGCACTCCATGTGCCTAGGACTTGTACATTAAATGGTACTACTGGGCCTGCAGCAGTGATTACGCCACCCACTTAAGTAGCACTTTAAACATGGCTCAAACCTGCCACTGCAAAGCATGTGTGTGCCATTTTAACTGCCATTTTGACCTGGTAAGTTAACCTACATTACAATCACACATTCAACTGATTGGAAATTTTCTGGAAATATATCCAGTTCTCTCTTGATACCAGGATATAGGTGTACTTTCTGCTTACTTTTTAACTTCTGAGGGGTATCCAAAGATTTTGAAGCAGACCCCTCACTCACTTATCATGACCTGCTTCATCATCAAGCTGTCTGTTTTTTGCAGTGGTACGCGTCCATGGCCACTAAAGTAATTTCAGACTCAGGATCGAAGTACAGAGTGCTTCTTATACCAACCAGAATTGCGTCCACATTATGTGACATTGCGTGGATATCTATCCCAGCCTATCTGTAAGGCTTTCCCGGGGCTGTGACCTGGAACTTCTTTTGAGTTGTGACCTTTTTCATACAGATTGAGCATTTGACTAGATATAAGGTTCTATTTTAACAACCTACTCTTCGTCCTGAAGATGGTCTGATGGATAAATTTGCCAAGAAAGAACGAAACCTCGACAAACTCATCTATTTCCATGGCACTCTTTTAGGTTTAGCAATTGTTTTCTGCTGGTTTCAGATTCATTTTCCTATATTATGTTATATACGCTAGGATGCCTCAGGGTAGCTATCACGCTTTATAAATGCTCTTTTCATTTCATTTCATTTGGAATAGGTGTACACACTTTTCATTTGAAGGTTTTTTCTGTATAAACTTTCAAAAAACTCTATCATAGTATTTTCATTATAACATTATGTACCTCCTTTCGATTTGTTCACCTTAAAATTGTTTACAGTTTGAAAACTACATTCCTGTGTTGTGCAATTGTCTATCATAGATTATTTATATTTCAAATACATGTATTGATACTTAGATTGCTCAATAGTCAATCGCCACTTGAAACTTGACCAACAAGTAAAAGATGTGAATTATTCAACTGAGTGTTTCAAACAGAATCCCTTGAAGGCACAGTTACCTGTTATTTGTTCTGCCCAAGCCTCCAAGGGTATATTGGGTTCCCCACTTTTCTGATACTTAATGCTTCATCATTGGAGCCTATCCACACCCTGGTAAGATGATAATACCAGGGCGTACTCAACCATAGATGGCA
>NW_028249368.1:0-34311 GCF_964263255.1 Lissotriton vulgaris
GACAAAATCCTAAACTTACTACTTTTGGTATTCACAGAAGGCATTTAGTAGTAGTAAAGTTAGGATTTTGTCTTAAGTTTGTCTTAAGACAAACTTAAGACAGACTTAAGACAGACTTAAGAGAGACTTAAGACAAACTTAAGATAGACTTAAAACAGACGTAAGACAAACTTAAGACAAAATCCTAACTTAAGTGTGTCTTAAGTTTGTCTTAAGTCTGTCTTAAGTTTGTCTTAAGTCTGTCTTAAAGTCTGTCTTAAATTTGTCTTAACTTTACTTCTACTAAATGCCTTCTGTGAATACCAAAAGTAGTAAGTTTAGGATTTATTAAGTTAGTTCTGTGAATCGGGCCCACACACAGTAGTTGACAAGAATAAAGGAATCATTTGTATAACAATATGAACAAATCTGGACCTACTATATTCCGGGAGGGCTGGGGTGCCTAAATATTCCTACAAATATACCATCTTACTTTTTTCAAGAAAAGGAATTCCTTACTCACATCTTTCTTATAGAATAAACAGAAAACAGGTATGTCCTACCTGAAGTTAAAAAAAGGATAAATAGTGGAGTTAACTTTCTGGATTTTAAAATTACCACAATGCTTCTTGACTATTAGATAACAATGATGAAGATTGTTCTTTATGGACACGAGTAGAAATAAATGTCTTTCTCCTTTTTCATTTAAAGAATTTATATTCTTTATATATATATTTATATTCTTTTTCCCAAAAACCCTGATTTATGTCGCTACCCTTCCTTAAAAAAACATACTGATTAAAGTAGCCCATACTATTTCCATTTGTCAACAAAGCGGAAAATTTATTAAATTCATCTATCTGGCAAAATAAACTTATTACAATTAAAAACAGAACAACCTTTTTGCAACCATGGAGAGAGAAAGTGTTAATATGGGTTCATCAATTATTTAAGGACAATACAGTACTATCTTTCTCTGATGTACAACATAAAATTCAGATCACTATTGCAGTCACGGTATCAGATAATCGCCTTTTTGATACTCTTGTTTCAAGATATCAGCATCAACACTATATAAAATTGATAGATCTTCTGAGACTGAGGGGCAAAATTCACAGGTGGAACTGCAATGGGAAGACAATCTCACTGTTAATTGGTCTGTTAATGTGTGGAATGAGATTTGGCTCAAGATTCGAAAATCTTCAAGAGCAGCAAACACAACCCAATTCTTTTTTTTTCATTTGTAATAGTCTCATTATAACTCCTAAAATGTTGTCTTTGATAACTCTCAAGATACTTACCACATGCTGGTCATGTAATGAATGTACCACATACTAAAAACACTTAGGGCCTGATTATGATGAATGCGCTCTGCCCAACATCGTCATTTTCATTCCAACTGCCATATTAGGATGACAGTGGTCAGAATGAAAACAGAGTGGGGGGAGGTATTCCGACGCAGTTCCAATGGGCTCAAGGAACCCGTCGGAACCCAACATTAACCCCTAATGATGGGAGAGCCAGGCTCAGCTCTGAGCTCTGAGCTGAGCTCGTCATGAACAATGAGATATTCCATTATTCAGCACAGGAGGAAAATGCCTCTAGCAGCCAAGGTGTTAAAGGTTAAAATAAGTGACATTATGTTAGCAGTTACATTACAACAATTGACCAAAAACTGGCAGAACTAAAAACATCTTAGGGCTTATTTAGAAGCCCCTTGCGCCGCCTTTACGTCACTTATTACCCATATTAAAAGTGGCGCATCAGTGGCGCAAGGGGCTTGTAAATAGGCCTCCTTGTTTCAAGCTTGGTGGTATGGAATATGTTATGACCGTAGACTTGACAGAGCTTATAGAGCTCATATTGCTCCTCTCTCACCTGCAAAGGAAAGGGAAACTCTATGATTCCCCGTTAAAATTCATCTAAATACTACTGCTAATTTGTTTGATTTACATCAACCTTTGATTGAAGAAGTGCCTAGACCCCCTTGAACATCTTTATTAATTCTGTTTTACATCCAATTTATAATTCATGACTCCATTTATCTACAAACTGTGTATGTATGTAAATAGAAATGTGTGTGTGTATATATATATATGTGTGTGTGTGTGTGTGTGTGTGTGTGTGTGTGTGCATATATATAAGTGTGTGTGTATATATATATATATATATATATATATATATATATATATATATATATATATATATATATAGACCAGGGTTCGATTCCCCGCCTTGGCGGGTCTAGGTCTCAAAATTTCCACGGAGTCGACAATTCTCGCTCCGGTGCCTACTCGACTCACGGGGTCACACTCTGCGACTCTGGGCAATAGCTTGCTTAATCTCCACTACGGCCCCTCGCGGCGGGATGCCTGGCTTTCACCTTGTGGATACCCGGCCAGGGTATCTCACAGGGGAATACCAGGACGGGTTCCCTAAGCAAGCGCCTTGAGACCCCTGGGTTAAAGCGCGCTATATAAATCGAAGCACATACATACATACATACATATATATATATATATATATATATATATATATTCCATTATTTCCTGCTTCTCCAGGCTCGGCACGCAGGACACAAGGACCACCACACAGCTTTTCCAGTACAAAAAGGTCAGTTTATTATCCCCTTCTGTTTCTCTCTAGCATGACGCGTTTCGGGTATGAACTACCCTTGATCACATAACGGTACAATGGTAAAGAGGACCTTTAAATACTAATTTTTTTTCAACTTTTTGGCTAAGCACACCACGAGATTAATAAAAAGTGAAAACATACTTGTAATGGATAGGGTGAATGGTTACTTCGTTATTTTTACAGCACATTATGTAATATATTTCTTTCTAAATTTGTCATTAAAGCTCATACACATTATGCATTTGCGGTAAACCTGGATTGGATTTGTATACATTTACATGAATACATTAGTTTGGCATATCTTTTTACATTGTAAATAATCAAAAATGGAAATCTAAAACCATTTACTATGTGCACTTTAAAAACTGTATAAAAAATATATATATCTATATAAAAGTTTATACCATTTCTAGTTAAATATATGCACATATATTACAAAAAATTGTAAGTAAATATAAGTTCTAACAGCATGAATGCTATTTTAAATATGTGCAACATTATGCCATTCTGTAAACTTGACTACTCTCCTACCATGTTGTATCATGTAGTAATCTACTCAATACTACCTTTTGTGCAAATTTCCTGCCTAAATGTAGTTGCATATGTGCAAATACGCCCAATGTGCAAAAATATCAATATTCATATATCCATGTGCAAAAATTATTAGATTCAATCATCTTTAACTATTAACAACTGGTCCCAGTTGTTATGAAGAACTCACTCCAATTCCTGTATCAAAAAAAGTGCTAAGTGCTATTAAAAAAAAAAGTGAGTAAATGCTAAAAAAAATTGTATTAAAAAATATACATATATGCTATGTAGCTAACTGTGCGCTTGTGCCTTATCCATAACGCATCTCAGTACACATATTTTCAACAACACATTATTTACAAGGAATGGCCAGGAGGGCTATAAGAATAGGTTTTTACATACAACTCGGTATAGAGACAAAATATCGACTCCAAAATATCGACTGGACATAATATCGAGTTTTAAATATAGACTGGACAAAATATAGACTGGACATAATATCGACTACAAAAATATCGTTTTTCAGGTAAGTGAAGTAATATCGACTGTATAAAATATAGATAGCAAAAATATCGATTTTTTAATAATATATAATATTTTATAGTGTATTTTTATGTAATAATATGTGTGAATAGTGTGTATTAATGTTATAAAATATTTTATTACATGAATTTTGTTTTGATAATAATTGCGTAATGTAATTCTGTAGCGGGTTGTGGGTTTATAGGGGAATAGGGTGGGAAGTAATTTAATAATAATTAATTAATTAATATATGTTTGTTAATATTTTTAATTAATAATTAATTGATAATTAATTAATATTAATTAGTTAATTAATTAATATAATTTTGAATATATTTTGTATTAGTAAATAATTGTTAATTAATTAATTGTAATTAGTTAATTACATTAATTAGAGTACATTTTTTATATATATAATTTTGTGTTATTTTTAAGTAATTAATTTTGATAAAATAATATTAATTATTAAAATAATTACACCTAATGTTCTAATATATTTACTTTATTGTTATTGTTAATTAATAATTAATTGGTAATTAAATAATATTGATAAATTTTGGGTAAAGGAGCATTTTTAGGGTTCAGGGTCAGTTTTCAGTTCATGGGTAAAGGGGTATTTTTAGGGTTCAGGGTCAGTTTTCAGTTCATGGGTAAAGGGGTATTTTTAGGGTTCAGGGTCAGTTTTCAGTTCATGGGTAAAGGGGTATTTTTAGGGTTCAGGGTCAGTTTTCAGGTCATGGGTAAAGGGGTATTTTTAGGGTTCAGGGTCAGTTTTCAGTTCATGGGTAAAGGGGTATTTTTAGGGTTCAGGGTCAGTTTTCAGGTCATGGGTAAAGGGGTATTTTTAGGGTTCAGGGTCAGTTTTCAGGTCATGGGTAAAGGGGTATTTTTAGGGTTCAGGGTCAGTTTTCAGTTCATGGGTAAAGGGGTATTTTTAGGGTTCAGGGTCAGTTTTCAGGTCATGGGTAAAGGGGTATTTTTAGGGTTCAGGGTCAGTTTTGGGTTTTTGGGTAAAGGGGTATTTTTAGGGTTCAGGGTCAGTTTTGGGTTTTTGGGTAAAGGGGTATTTTTAGGGTTCAGGGTCAACAAATAAGATTTAAAAAAATTATTTTTATTATTTTCATTTATTATTTTATTATTATAATTTAATTTAAGTCGTTTTAAGTATATTTTAGTAATTAAAATTTAATATTAATTTAATTTAACACTGTTTTTAATAAAGTCGATATTTTTTACATCTATATTTTTGTTAACGATATTTTGTACTCGATATTTTTGTACTTACCTGTTTGTA
Organism: Lissotriton vulgaris; assembly: GCF_964263255.1. NCBI lineage: Eukaryota > Metazoa > Chordata > Amphibia > Caudata > Salamandridae > Lissotriton > Lissotriton vulgaris. The sequence goes on from NW_028249368.1 coordinate 4,964, forward strand.
GATACAAACTCGATATTTTGACTGTCGATATTTTGTCCACGATATTTTGGCAAGTCGATATTTTGTCAGTCGATATTATTTCAGTGATCCATACAACTCATAGAACTTGTATCCATGTGGTCTAAGTCGCTTTTATATGGTCAATTTCACCAGTATTATCCAAGTTAATCAAAGTTCTGCAATCCTGCTGAACATTCCGTATGGTTTATCCGAAAATAAAAAACGTGTTTTCTTGTACTGTTTTTTTCTTTTTATACTGGTTTTTTTCTTTTTCAGAATTTTAAAAAGGGTGCAAATGTAAATACAAAAAGAAGGTGGTGAGCACAAGGCTACAACAAAATATAGGTAAATACCTCACTACAAGACTAATTAACCAATTGCTTTAGAGAAATGTTTATAGATCATCTGTATTATTAAGACCCTGGGGAAACTTAGAATTAAGAATTAGGATGTATTAGGTCTCTAGTTGTCTTACGAGGGTTTCCCTGTCACCTCCCTTCCTAGGCATAGGGACATGATCAATTACAAAGTACTTTAAACAGTTAATGTCCTTATTATGCACGGATTTGTGCTACCGGATAAGCCGGATCACAGTTGATAATTGCTCTTATATGTTGCAAAATTCTCAAACCATTTTTTGTTGCTGCTTTCCTGTGAAGGAATTAAGGCTGGCCGAACCCCCCATGAGCTGATAGAAAGCACAAACACCGATAGCGGAAGACGCCGAGGACTCGCGTGGGATTGTTTTGCTGACTCGGTGAGTGAAACACAGCGACTTCACAGGATATATATATATATATTTACTGAAAAAACCATAGGTTTTAGGCCATATATAGTTAGGGATTAGCATTTACAAAACCTTAATTTACTCGCACAAAACCATTGAAATTCGCATATATAGTTTGATGCAATAACTATATATCGCGCACCCGCAATCCACTGCTGATGATGTCACATATTACATCATTCATGACATGGTCAGTGACATCACTGATGACATCACTGATGACATCATCCAGTGACTGTATGTTTCTGTAAAGTTAAAATATGTCTTACATATTGAAGAATGAGTGGATGTATAAGTGTCTGGATGAAGGATTTAGTAGGTGCATGACTGACTGTATGAGAGAGTGATTAAATGTGTCTCACTGAGTGCATGGGTTAGTGACTAAACTGTCTTAATTTGTGCATCATTATATCTGTTGTTCTATGAACTGCTGCATGTGTTGATCAGTAGCTATATGAGTAACTATATGGGTTATTGGTTGGTTGCCCAAGTATTTGTATGGGAGAGTGAGTGTGTGTGTGGGGGTGGCTGGGAGGTGTGTGACTCTGTGCATACATGTGTGAAGAGTTGATTTACTAGATCTATGGGTTCAAAACTGCATGTGGAAACAGCTGTATGGGTGGTTGACTGTGTACGAGTGTATTGGTGAGTGAATAGATATCTCAGTGCTACATGTCAAAGTAAGTACATATGTAAAACACAGTACATGTGAGAGTTCACATATATAAATGGATTGGTGTCAGTACAACGCGATGTTTTACAACGCGTTCCGTTACAACGCGATTTTTACATCGCAAATACCATTACAATGCATGCCATTACAACGCATGGCATTACATAGCAGATGGTATTACAACGCATACCATTACATCGTAAGTATTGGTAAGTATATCTTTTTTTTAAAAAATGTAATAAAGTTAATTAAATTAATTTAAAATAATAAAAATAATATAACATTATTAAAACAGTAATTAATTTAATTATAGTAAATTAAAATAATATAATTAATGATATATAAAAAATTTATAATTAGAAAATAATATAATGTAATTAATTACAATAAATATAATTATAATTTAATTAAGTTATAAATAATACATAATATAATTATAATTAATAAAATTAAAAGTATTTAATTAATTAAACATTTTTAAATAATATAATTTAATTATAATCGTTTATTAATACAATTAAATTAATAATATATTAATTTAATATATTTAAAATAATATAATTAATGATATATAAAACATTTATAAATAGAAAATAATATAATGCAATTAATTACAATAAATATAATTATAATTTAATTAAGATATAAATAATACATAATATAATTATATTTAATAAAATTAAAAGAATTTAATTAATTAAACATTTTTAAATAATATAATTTAATTGTAATCGTTTATTAATACAATTAAATTAATAATTGTAAATATTGTTATTAATTTAATTAAATTAAAAAAAATTAATTTAATTAATTTAATTTATATAAAGTCGTAATACCCCTGTACCCCAAAACCCATACACTGCCCTAAAACCTAAAAACACCCCTGTACCCTAAAACCCAAACACTGCCCTAAAACCTAAAAACACCCCTGTACCCCAAAACCCAAACACTGCCCTAAAACCTAAAAACACCCCTGTACCCCAAAACCCAAACCCTGCCCTAAAACCTAAAAACACCCCTGTACCCCAAAACACAAACCCTACCCTCAAACCTAAAAACACCCCTGTACCCCAAAACCCAAACCCTACCCTAAAACCTAAAAACACCCCTGTACCCCAAAACCCAAACCCTGCCCTAAAACCTAAAAACACCCCTGTACCCCAAAACCCAAACCCTGCCCTAAAACCTAAAAACACCCCTGTACCCCAAAACCCAAACACTGCCCTAAAACCTAAAAACACCCCTGTACCCCAAAACCCAAACCCTGCCCTAAAACCTAAAAACACCCCTGTACCCCAAAACCCAAACACTGCCCTAAAACCTAAAAACACCCCTGTACCCCAAAACCCAAACCCTGCCCTAAAACCTAAAAACACCCCTGTACCCCAAAACCCAAACACTGCCCTAAAACCTAAAAACACCCCTGTACCCTAAAACCCAAACCCTACCCTAAAACCTAAAAACACCCCTGTACCCCAAAACCCAAACCCTACCCTAAAACCTAAAAACACCCCTGTACCCCAAAACCCAAACACTGCCCTAAAACCTAAAAACACCCCTGTACCCCAAAACCCAAACACTGCCCTAAAACCTAAAAATACCCAAACACCCCAAAACATATACATCAGTACCCCAAAACATATACTCCTATACTCATACTTATTTTAAAAAATACTTAAATTAATATATTTAATTTATAATATTTAAAAACGAAATAAATATTTTTTTATAATTAATAATAATTAAATCAATAATAACATATTAAATAAAATAAAAATAAAAATTAAATACTTACCAATACTTACGATGTAATGGTATGCGTTGTAATACCATCTGCTATGTAATGCCATGCGTTGTAATGGCATGCATTGTAATGGTATTTGCGATGTAATAGCTGCGTTGTAACAGCATTACGTTGTAAAAGATGCGTTGTAGCGGTAACACACCCTATAAATTACTGTGTATAAGAGCCAGTGAATGTGTGAGTGGCTGAATGAATCATTGAAAACTTGTATCAGGAATTGTATAAGAGAGTAAATATGTGTTAGTATATGTTTGAATAAGTAAGGTGTGTATAACTGTATAGTTGAGGAAATGGAGGTGTGATTGATTCAGTGCATGACTGACTAGGTGTGTGAGTAACTCCATGGATGAGTGACAGTCTGTGAGTGTCTGTGTACACTGAGTGTATCTAAGGTTATATTAGAGTCTGAAGAGGTTCATCGTATTATCACATGATTAATGTCATCAGTGATGTTGTCAGTGATGTCATTTGAGTTGTCATCAGTGATGTCATTTGAGTTGTCATCAGTGATGTCATCAGTGATGTCACTGACCATGTCATGAATGATGTAATATGTGACATCATCAGCAGTGGATTGCGGGTGCGCGATATATAGTTATTGCATCTAACTATATATGCGAATTTCAATGGTTTTGTGCGAGTAAATTAAGGTTTTGTAAATGCTAATCCCTAACTATATATGGCCTAAAACCTATGGTTTTTTCAGTGAATTTCAATGGTTTTTTAATAGCAAATATCTATAGCTGTAACATATATTCTTATTCTAATTCACAAATATATTTTATAATTTTTTTTAAGCAAAGGACCCAGATGCATATACATCCACGGTCCTGAAGCGGCGCCCTGCAGGCCACGGGGGGGGGGGGGGGGTTAGTCTTGCCTCTGCCTCCGACCCCCCCCCCCTCTTTTCGCCTGGTCCGGACATCACGGATATCAACGCCAGGTGTCGGCGTGGGGTGCGCTGGGAGGGAGAGGCGGCGCGAACGAGCCTCTCCCACCCCCTCAGCTGCACCCCCAACGCTCCACTCACCCAACAAAAGGGTTCCTCCACTCTTGCGATGCAGCGGCGCTGCACTCACCCGACAGTCTCGGTTACTTTTGCAGTAAAACGACGCTTTTCAGTTCAGCCTGAAAATGAGTCCTGCGTCCAGAAACGTTCTCCTCAACTTTGAAGATTCTATAAGAGCCACGGGGGCCCCCGACCCCCGATGAGAAATGACTGCCATGATCACCCACGGAACGACCACGACGTAGCCGAGGGACGTCGGCGCGCTCATGCCGGCGCCGGCCTCAGTCTTGAAATGATCAAAATCCTGCAAGACTACCAACTTGATCAGTTCCAGCGGGACACCAGTATGACCCGGTAGGAGAGATTGTTTCCTCCCACCCCACTTTCACTGATGGTTCATGTCACCAGTCCCCTCTGCTACCCTTCAACAAAAACTTTTGGACTGCCGAAAGAGGTCCCGGTCCAACCACGAGTTGGTGGAGACATTTTGACTATACTTGGACCTTCCTGACCTCACCCAAAATGGCGCCGGTACAAATGAAACTCTCAACTCCTTGTTGTGCCCTGATTGCTCAGCCTTGATATCATGAGATATGTATGCAGTTTTTACCACATGAATTGATATGGGATAAGACTGATTACACGTTCGAACAATGAATTGATATTAAGTTCTAATGCATCATTGATTACTGTATTTATTATTGAAGGTTGGAATTGTCGACACTAATGGTACTTGCTCACAATGAATTATCGATATGATTTTGTTGCACTTGTCGCACTTTTTACTATGAAATCAACGACCACTGACTCTGTTATGTTTTCCACAAATAAATATCCCCCCCCCCATTTACAGTTCCAGCCTGCTCCGTGGCAGGCCCACGAGGTTGTAGGCCCGTATTTGGGCACCAACATTTTTATTAAAGGTTTTTGAAAAAGCAAACGTAGTTGTAACGCGTACATTGGTAAGTTTCGAAGAAATGGGCACTGTTTCCGATTTTTTTTTTTTTTTTTTTAAAAAGCAGGTGAAATGAAGCAGCTCAATTAGTTAAGGGTTAAAAAGTATAGTACGCAGAAACATTGAAAATATGAATGGTCCAGGTTTGTTGTATGTGTTTTTCATTTTTGTACAGCATAAAGCAATCGATAAAGATCCTGGTATTTAGCCTCTACTTTATATGCTACCTGTATCAGGGAAGTTGTTTTAAATGCCCCTAAGCCACCCCGAAGGAATGTCACCTGGCCCCCCAAGTACGAACGAAAACAACCCCGTACCACTGTAGGTTATCTCTCTTCCTCAAAAATGACAAAAATTACTTTCTAGGACGTTTTGGACATTGATGATTTTCATATGATCTATTTATTAAAGTAATACTCATCTCTCTGCATAAAATTAATTTTCCATATGCTACACAAGTCAATCTCATCTGCCCAAAGTTCTTTTGCAGATTTGGGACCGTTTCCCTTGCCTCTGACTCACTTATTGCTAAGTCATTGATGGATGTTTTTGCCGGTCGGGGGTTATCCACCAAATCTCGAAGTTGTGCTTTAGAATAATTAGGAGGGTGCCACCTCTCCATGTGCCGATGCATGGTATGATTACCATAGTTATATTTTTTTTCGGTCCCTCTCGAGAGTTTTTTTTTTGCAGATGAAGCAGGTAACGAACCTGGCATTAACTTTCTTTTCATGAGAAGGAAAAGAAAAGAATTGCCAGATAAAATTCACTTTCACATGGGACGTTCTTGGCATTTCTTTCAGAAACTTTTACATCACTGTGTCATTTCTTTGTCTATCCTGGTTAAAGCAATGTCATATAAATAGTTGTTTAAAAAGTTTTTTTTAACGTGTTTACTTTGTTGGAGCGTTGTATATATTTATAAGTTATTAAAGTGTTATAATCCTACAACTTTGTTGGAGTGCTATATATTTTTAATGTGACACATAATTGTGAAGACTTTGATGTACAAAAAGGCATCCCTGGAATCTTCCGCTTCAGGCTCGGTCCCACACACCATTACAGTGAGAATCCCCTCCCCAATCACAATACAGGATCGTTATCAGATAGTAGGAACGCGTGTGGTGTGACGGATCTCATGAGGTGGCGACCTTGATCTACTGTAACTCCTTTGAACAGGGGTGATTCTTTACAGTTGGGGCCATAAACTACATCCGCAGGGCTAGGTGATAGCCTGGGACCGGCCTGGACAATCAGACACAGAGGAAGAGGAGTGTCAGAGGGTGGGTAGTGAATAGGGTGAAAGAAAGGGAGGTGTCGGGCGGGCACAGGGTGTGATACTCAGGGAAGAGCAGCGCAGATGGGGGGAAGTTTATGGCCCATGCATGAGAGAGAGAGCAGGGGTGACCAGTGCGTGGGGGAGATGCTTGCGAGGGTGGGGAGCCATGCTGAGGATCGGCGTCGTGCAGAGAGTGGGTCTGGTCAAGGCATCTAAAATGGCTGCCGGGCACGACAAAAGTGTGGCATTGGAAAAAAAGCAAGATGACGCAGACAATGTTTATCAATACGGATTAATTTATAACAATTATTTTTAACAATATATTTACTCGCAGTGTCAAAATGGCGATCAACACTTCCTAATTTCCTTCGAATCGAACGTTAACAGAAGTCAAGCGGCAAAAAAAACGCTCACGCGCAACCGCTGGAAGACAAGTATCAACATATATGAGCCTCCTCAACCACCCTCAGAAAACATAGGGGGTCAGGATACGTCTCCCGTACCCCCTTATACCCAATACTCACATAGTTTTCCTCCATCTAGTAATTTAATTAAATCGAAACACAAAATGGCGAATTCCCGTTTCACTACCAGTTTGCGACCCGGTTCGCGAACCGGGAAGCGCTTCTACCGCGAAAAATTAAAAAAAATGTATTTTCCCCACGGGACCCTTTAATAACCCCAACATCATTCCTAGGGGGTCAAGAGGGGTCTACCTTGCCCCCTTTCATTAAATTCCCCCTTCGTTTTTCTCCTCCTCTTGTCTCTCGATCCTACCGAGAGACAAGATGGCGGCCGCACCGGACTGTTTAGAATGTTGACAGACACCGGAGAGCCAATCAGCTTCGCTTTGCAAAGCTCCGTTACGCGAAAAGTACGCGATCTGGAGCGCTACCCGGGACGCTGTCACAGATATATCTGTTTTTTTAAACGTTAATTTCTCGAAATCCACTGGAGCACATATATTGAGACCCAGCAAAGGCACATCGGGCTAACAGTCCCTACAATTTTGCCAAGTTTCATGCAAATCCATTCAGCCGTTCGAGCTAAAAGTGAGGCCAAAGGCCCTATGGAAAAATGAATGGGAAAAACGTGTTTTGGGACCCCCCTTTTTTCTCGGCCCCCCCTTGACGGAACCCCCCCAAATTTTCAGGGGCTGCTCAGAAACAAAATGTGCCATTTTCCTGAATATTTCAGCTGATTCCAGCCACAAACGCCAAAGTTATTAGACATAGAATTTTCAAAAGTTCCATAGAGAAAAAATCCTAACTATATATACCTACTGGCTATCGCCTGTAGGTAATATATGTATAGATATATATAGATATATATAGATATATATATAAATACAAAGAAAACAGCTCCTGCTGGAAATCCCTCGCCTTTTCAGGGGTGGCTCGATACCGGCGGAGCAGCCGGTGACAATATCAGGAGAAAACGGCGTTCCTAACATGCACTCAGGTAGCAAATAAAACAGGGAAACGGCTGGGTATTCAAGTGAAAGGTTTATTACTCCACAAACCCTTTGTGACGCGTTTTGCGCCCCAAAAAGCATGTGTGTGAACAAGCATCACGAAGGGTTTATGGAGTAATAAACCTTTTACTTGAATACCCAGCGGTTGCCCTGTTTTGTTTGCTGCCTGAGTGCACGTTTGGAACGCCATTTTCCCTGGAGAGAGAGATATATATATACAGTCTGCCTCACTCCCCCACGCCATCGACCCAGCCGTGCCGACACAGTGCTCTCTGGGAGTTGAAGTCCAACAATTAAAACGGACTCCAACACGATGTGTCGACCACATTAGGGGGAGGAGCGTCAGGTGCTGAACCTACATTATTAGCAGGAAGGAACATTTGTGAACTTTACATGCTGCAGTGCTGGGCGCTGAAGAAGGCTACTCTAGCCGAAATGCATTCGCCGCCATTGCTGGGGAGAGAAATAAACGTGCTGCCTGACCTGTAATCCCCTTGGCCTTCGCGTTCTTCTTTGAGGGATGACTGGGTGATATTTGCTGTGCCTGCCAGACGACACGGAAGGCTCCTTGCATCAAGAGTTTGGGAGGTAAATCTGGCACGCAGCTGCTTGCAGCGAAAACGGCATCGAGGGATCGATAACCTCCGCAGACCGCCAGAGGACCTGGATGTATGCTGGGGAGAACAAGGTATTCTACTTCGATGGGATTCCCAGTCCGCATTGACTGCCCTAGCCCCACAGAATATCCTTGGTACACTGGCTGCAGCGGCCATAAGGGGACACAGGACAGAAGCCGTCAATTTTCTTTCTCGCCGAGGCATGTGCCCTTCACCACCTACCTGTAATCAGCGGGACCTACAGTCTGCCTCACTCCCCCACGCCATCGACCCAGCCGTGCCGACACAGTGCTCTCTGGGAGTTGAAGTCCAACAATTAAAACGGACTCCAACACGATGTGTCGACCACATTAGGGGGAGGAGCGTCAGGTGCTGAACCTACATTATTAGCAGGAAGGAACATTTGTGAACTTTACATGCTGCAGTGCTGGGCGCTGAAGAAGGCTACTCTAGCCGAAATGCATTCGCCGCCATTGCTGGGGAGAGAAATAAACGTGCTGCCTGACCTGTAATCTCCTTGGCCTTCGCGTTCTTCTTTGAGGGATGACTGGGTGATATTTGCTGTGCCTGACAGACGACACAGAACGGAAGGCTCCTTGCATCAAGAGTTTGGGAGGTAAATCTGGCACGCAGCTGCTTGCAGCGAAAACGGCATCGAGGGATCGATAACCTCCGCAGACCGCCAGAGGACCTGGATGTATGCTGGGGAGAACGAGGTATTCTACTTCGATGGGATTCCCAGTCCGCATTGACTGCCCTAGCCCCACAGAATATCCTTGGTACACTGGCTGCAGCGGCCATAAGGGGACACAGGACAGAAGCCGTCAATTTTCTTTCTCGCCGAGGCATGTGCCCTTCACCACCTACCTGTAATCAGCGGGACCTACAGTCTGCCTCACTCCCCCACGCCATCGACCCAGCCGTGCCGACACAGTGCTCTCTGGGAGTTGAAGTCCAACAATTAAAACGGACTCCAACACGATGTGTCGACCACATTAGGGGGAGGAGCGTCAGGTGCTGAACCTACATTATTAGCAGGAAGGAACATTTGTGAACTTTACATGCTGCAGTGCTGGGCGCTGAAGAAGGCTACTCTAGCCGAAATGCATTCGCCGCCATTGCTGGGGAGAGAAATAAACGTGCTGCCTGACCTGTAATCCCCTTGGCCTTCCGCGTTCTTCTTTGAGGGATGACTGGGTGATATTTGCTGTGCCTGCCAGACGACACAGAACGGAAGGCTCCTTGCATCAAGAGTTTGGGAGGTAAATCTGGCACGCAGCTGCTTGCAGCGAAAACGGCATCGAGGGATCGATAACCTCCGCAGACCGCCAGAGGACCTGGATGTATGCTGGGGAGAACGAGGTATTCTACTTCGATGGGATTCCCAGTCCGCATTGACTGCCCTAGCCCCACAGAATATCCTTGGTACACTGGCTGCAGCGGCCATAAGGGGACACAGGACAGAAGCCGTCAATTTTCTTTCTCGCCGAGGCATGTGCCCTTCACCACCTACCTGTAATCAGCGGAAACTACAGTCTGCCTCACTCCCCCACGCCATCGACCCAGCCGTGCCGACACAGTGCTCTCTGGGAGTTGAAGTCCAACAATTAAAACGGACTCCAACACGATGTGTCGACCACATTAGGGGGAGGAGCGTCAGGTGCTGAACCTACATTATTAGCAGAAGGAACATTTGTGAACTTTACATGCTGCAGTGCTGGGCGCTGAAGAAGGCTACTCTAGCCGAAATGCATTCGCCGCCATTGCTGGGGAGAGAAATAAACGTGCTGCCTGACCTGTAATCTCCTTGGCCTTCGCGTTCTTCTTTGAGGGATGACTGGGTGATATTTGCTGTGCCTGCCAGACGACACAGAACGGAAGGCTCCTTGCATCAAGAGTTTGGGAGGTAAATCTGGAACGCACCTGCATGCAGCGAAAACGGCATCGAGGGATCGATAACCTCCGCAGACCGCCAGAGGACCTGGATGTATGCTGGGGAGAACGAGGTATTCTACTTCGATGGGATTCCCAGTCCGCATTGACTGCCCTAGCCCCACAGAATATCCTTGGTACACTGGCTGCAGCGGCCATAAGGGGACACAGGACAGAAGCCGTCAATTTTCTTTCTCGCCGAGGCATGTGCCCTTCACCACCTACCTGTAATCAGCGGGACCTACAGTCTGCCTCACTCCCCCACGCCATCGACCCAGCCGTGCCGACACAGTGCTCTCTGGGAGTTGAAGTCCAACAATTAAAACGGACTCCAACACGATGTGTCGACCACATTAGGGGGAGGAGCGTCAGGTGCTGAACCTACATTATTAGCAGGAAGGAACATTTGTGAACTTTACATGCTGCAGTGCTGGGCGCTGAAGAAGGCTACTCTAGCCGAAATGCATTCGCCGCCATTGCTGGGGAGAGAAATAAACGTGCTGCCTGACCTGTAATCCCCTTGGCCTTCCGCGTTCTTCTTTGAGGGATGACTGGGTGATATTTGCTGTGCCTGCCAGACGACACAGAACGGAAGGCTCCTTGCATCAAGAGTTTGGGAGGTAAATCTGGCACGCAGCTGCTTGTAGCGAAAACGGCATCGAGGGATCGATAACCTCCGCAGACCGCCAGAACCTGGATGTATGCTGGGGAGAACGAGGTATTCTACTTCGATGGGATTCCCAGTCCGCATTGACTGCCCTAGCCCCACAGAATATCCTTGGTACACTGGCTGCAGCGGCCATAAGGGGACACAGGACAGAAGCCGTCAATTTTCTTTCTCGCCGAGGCATGTGCCCTTCACCACCTACCTGTAATCAGCGGGACCTGCAGTCTGCCTCACTCCCCCACGCCATCGACCCAGCCGTGCCGACACAGTGCTCTCTGGGAGTTGAAGTCCAACAATTAAAACGGACTCCAACACGATGTGTCGACCACATTCGGGGGAGGAGCGTCAGGTGCTGAACCTACATTATTAGCAGGAAGGAACATTTGTGAACTTTACATGCTGCAGTGCTGGGCGCTGAAGAAGGCTACTCTAGCCGAAATGCATTCGCCGCCATTGCTGGGGAGAGAAATAAACGTGCTGCCTGACCTGTAATCCCCTTGGCCTTCCGCGTTCTTCTTTGAGGGATGACTGGGTGATATTTGCTGTGCCTGCCAGACGACACAGAACGGAAGGCTCCTTGCATCAAGAGTTTGGGAGGTAAATCTGGCACGCAGCTGCTTGCAGCGAAAACAGCATCGAGGGATCGATAACCTCCGCAGACCGCCAGAGGACCTGGATGTATGCTGGGGAGAACGAGGTATTCTACTTCGATGGGATTCCCAGTCCGCATTGACTGCCCTAGCCCCACAGAATATCCTTGGTACACTGGCTGCAGCGGCCATAAGGGGACACAGGACAGAAGCCGTCAATTTTCTTTCTCGCCGAGGCATGTGCCCTTCACCACCTACCTGTAATCAGCGGGACCTACAGTCTGCCTCACTCCCCCACGCCATCGACCCAGCCGTGCCGACACAGTGCTCTCTGGGAGTTGAAGTCCAACAATTAAAACGGACTCCAACACGATGTGTCGACCACATTAGGGGGAGGAGCGTCAGGTGCTGAACCTACATTATTAGCAGGAAGGAACATTTGTGAACTTTACATGCTGCAGTGCTGGGCGCTGAAGAAGGCTACTCTAGCCGAAATGCATTCGCCTCCATTGCTGGGGAGAGAAATAAACGTGCTGCCTGACCTGTAATCCCCTTGGCCTTCCGCGTTCTTCTTTGAGGGATGACTGGGTGATATTTGCTGTGCCTGCCAGACGACACAGAACGGAAGGCTCCTTGCATCAAGAGTTTGGGAGGTAAATCTGGCAGGCAGCTGCTTGCAGCGAAAACGGCATCGAGGGATCGATAACCTCCGCAGACCGCCAGAGGACCTGGATGTATGCTGGGGAGAACGAGGTATTCTACTTCGATGGGATTCCCAGTCCGCATTGACTGCCCTAGCCCCACAGAATATCCTTGGTACACTGGCTGCAGCGGCCATAAGGGGACACAGGACAGAAGCCGTCAATTTTCTTTCTCGCCGAGGCATGTGCCCTTCACCACCTACCTGTAATCAGCGGGACCTACAGTCTGCCTCACTCCCCCACGCCATCGACCCAGCCGTGCCGACACAGTGCTCTCTGGGAGTTGAAGTCCAACAATTAAAACGGACTCCAACACGATGTGTCGACCACATTAGGGGGAGGAGCGTCAGGTGCTGAACCTACATTATTAGCAGGAAGGAACATTTGTGAACTTTACATGCTGCAGTGCTGGGCGCTGAAGAAGGCTACTCTAGCCGAAATGCATTCGCCGCCATTGCTGGGGAGAGAAATAAACGTGCTGCCTGACCTGTAATCCCCTTGGCCTTCCGCGTTCTTCTTTGAGGGATGACTGGGTGATATTTGCTGTGCCTGCCAGACGACACAGAACGGAAGGCTCCTTGCATCAAGAGTTTGGGAGGTAAATCTGGCACGCAGCTGCTTGCAGCGAAAACAGCATCGAGGGATCGATAACCTCCGCAGACCGCCAGAGGACCTGGATGTATGCTGGGGAGAACGAGGTATTCTACTTCGATGGGATTCCCAGTCCGCATTGACTGCCCTAGCCCCACAGAATATCCTTGGTACACTGGCTGCAGCGGCCATAAGGGGACACAGGACAGAAGCCGTCAATTTTCTTTCTCGCCGAGGCATGTGCCCTTCACCACCTACCTGTAATCAGCGGGACCTACAGTCTGCCTCACTCCCCCACGCCATCGACCCAGCCGTGCCGACACAGTGCTCTCTGGGAGTTGAAGTCCAACAATTAAAACGGACTCCAACACGATGTGTCGACCACATTAGGGGGAGGAGCGTCAGGTGCTGAACCTACATTATTAGCAGGAAGGAACATTTGTGAACTTTACATGCTGCAGTGCTGGGCGCTGAAGAAGGCTACTCTAGCCGAAATGCATTCGCCGCCATTGCTGGGGAGAGAAATAAACGTGCTGCCTGACCTGTAATCCCCTTGGCCTTCCGCGTTCTTCTTTGAGGGATGACTGGGTGATATTTGCTGTGCCTGCCAGACGACACAGAACGGAAGGCTCCTTGCATCAAGAGTTTGGGAGGTAAATCTGACACGCAGCTGCTTGCAGCGAAAACGGCATCGAGGGATCGATAACCTCCGCAGACCGCCAGAGGACCTGGATGTATGCTGGGGAGAACGAGGTATTCTACTTTGATGGGATTCCCAGTCCGCATTGACTGCCCTAGCCCCACAGAATATCCTTGGTACACTGGCTGCAGCGGCCATAAGGGGACACAGGACAGAAGCCGTCAATTTTCTTTCTCGCCGAGGCATGTGCCCTTCACCACCTACCTGTAATCAGCGGGACCTACAGTCTGCCTCACTCCCCCACGCCATCGACCCAGCCGTGCCGACACAGTGCTCTCTGGGAGTTGAAGTCCAACAATTAAAACGGACTCCAACACGATGTGTCGACCACATTAGGGGGAGGAGAGTCAGGTGCTGAACCTACATTACTAGCAGGAAGGAACATTTGTGAACTTTACATGCTGCAGTGCTGGGCGCTGAAGAAGGCTACTCTAGCCGAAATGCATTCGCCGCCATTGCTGGGGAGAGAAATAAACGTGCTGCCTGACCTGTAATCTCCTTGGCCTTCGCGTTCTTCTTTGAGGGATGACTGGGTGATATTTGCTGTGCCTGCCAGACGACACAGAATGGAAGGCTCCTTGCATCAAGAGATTGGGAGGTAAATCTGGCACGCAGCTGCTTGCAGCGAAAACGGCATCGAGGGATCGATAACCTCCGCAGACCGCCAGAGGACCTGGATGTATGCTGGGGAGAACGAGGTATTCTACTTCGATGGGATTCCCAGTCCGCATTGACTGCCCTAGCCCCACAGAATATCCTTGGTACACTGGCTGCAGCGGCCATAAGGGGACACAGGACAGAAGCCGTCAATTTTCTTTCTCGCCGAGGCATGTGCCCTTCACCACCTACCTGTAATCAGCGGGACCTACAGTCTGCCTCACTCCCCCACGCCATCGACCCAGCCGTGCCGACACAGTGCTCTCTGGGAGTTGAAGTCCAACAATTAAAACGGACTCCAACACGATGTGTCGACCACATTAGGGGGAGGAGCGTCAGGTGCTGAACCTACATTATTAGCAGGAAGGAACATTTGTGAACTTTACATGCTGCAGTGCTGGGCGCTGAAGAAGGCTACTCTAGCCGAAATGCATTCGCCGCCATTGCTGGGGAGAGAAATAAACGTGCTGCCTGACCTGTAATCCCCTTGGCCTTCCGCGTTCTTCTTTGAGGGATGACTGGGTGATATTTGCTGTGCCTGCCAGACGACACAGAACGGAAGGCTCCTTGCATCAAGAGTTTGGGAGGTAAATCTGGCACGCAGCTGCTTGCAGCGAAAACGGCATCGAGGGATCGATAACCTCCGCAGACCGCCAGAGGACCTGGATGTATGCTGGGGAGAACGAGGTATTCTACTTCGATGGGATTCCCAGTCCGCATTGACTGCCTTAGCCCCACAGAATATCCTTGGTACACTGGCTGTAGCGGCCATAAGGGGACACAGGACAGAAGCCGTCAATTTTCTTTCTCGCCGAGGCATGTGCCCTTCACCACCTACCTGTAATCAGCGGGACCTACAGTCTGCCTCACTCCCCCACGCCATCGACCCAGCCGTGCCGACACAGTGCTCTCTGGGAGTTGAAGTCCAACAATTAAAACGGACTCCAACACGATGTGTCGACCACATTAGGGGGAGGAGCGTCAGGTGCTGAACCTACATTATTAGCAGGAAGGAACATTTGTGAACTTTACATGCTGCAGTGCTGGGCGCTGAAGAAGGCTACTCTAGCCGAAATGCATTCGCCGCCACTGCTGGGGAGAGAAATAAACGTGCTGCCTGACCTGTAATCCCCTTGGCCTTCCGCGTTCTTCTTTGAGGAATGATTGGGTGATATTTGCTGTGCCTGCCAGACGACACAGAACGGAAGGCTCCTTGCATCAAGAGTTTGGGAGGTAAATCTGGCACGCAGCTGCTTGCAGCGAAAACGGCATCGAGGGATCGATAACCTCCGCAGACCGCCAGAGGACCTGGATGTATGCTGGGGAGAACGAGGTATTCTACTTCGATGGGATTCCCAGTCCGCATTGACTGCCCTAGCCCCACAGAATATCCTTGGTACACTGGCTGTAGCGGCCATAATGGACACAGGACAGAAGCCGTCAATTTTCTTTCTCGCCGAGGCATGTGCCCTTCACCACCTACCTGTAATCAGCAGGACCTACAGTCTGCCTCACTCCCCCACGCCATCGACCCAGCCGTGCCGACACAGTGCTCTCTGGGAGTTGAAGTCCAACAATTAAAACGGACTCCAACACGATGTGTTGACCACATTAGGGGGAGGAGCGTCAGGTGCTGAACCTACATTATTAGCAGGAAGGAACATTTGTGAACTTTACATGCTGCAGTGCTGGGCGCTGAAGAAGGCTACTCTAGCCGAAATGCATTCGCCGCCATTGCTGGGGAGAGAAATAAACGTGCTGCCTGACCTGTAATCTCCTTGGCCTTCGCGTTCTTCTTTGAGGGATGACTGGGTGATATTTGCTGTGCCTGCCAGACGACACAGAACGGAAGGCTCCTTGCATCAAGAGTTTGGGAGGTAAATCTGGCACGCAGCTGCTTGTAGCGAAAACGGCATCGAGGGATCGATAACCTCCGCAGACCGCCAGAACCTGGATGTATGCTGGGGAGAACGAGGTATTCTACTTCGATGGGATTCCCAGTCCGCATTGACTGCCCTAGCCCCACAGAATATCCTTGGTACACTGGCTGCAGCGGCCATAAGGGGACACAGGACAGAAGCCGTCAATTTTCTTTCTCGCCGAGGCATGTGCCCTTCACCACCTTCCTGTAATCAGCGGGACCTGCAGTCTGCCTCACTCCCCCACGCCATCGACCCAGCCGTGCCGACACAGTGCTCTCTGGGAGTTGAAGTCCAACAATTAAAACGGACTCCAACACGATGTGTCGACCACATTAGGTGGAGGAGCGTCAGGTGCTGAACCTACATTATTAGCAGGAAGGAACATTTGTGAACTTTACATGCTGCAGTGCTGGGCGCTGAAGAAGGCTACTCTAGCCGAAATGCATTTGCCGCCATTGCTGGGGAGAGAAATAAACGTGCTGCCTGACCTGTAATCCCCTTGGCCTTCCGCGTTCTTCTTTGAGGGATGACTGGGTGATATTTGCTGTGCCTGCCAGACGACACAGAACGGAAGGCTCCTTGCATCAAGAGTTTGGGAGGTAAATCTGGCACGCAGCTGCTTGCAGCGAAAACAGCATCGAGGGATCGATAACCTCCGCAGACCGCCAGAGGACCTGGATGTATGCTGGGGAGAACGAGGTATTCTACTTCGATGGGATTCCCAGTCTGCATTGACTGCCCTAGCCCCACAGAATATCCTTGGTACACTGGCTGCAGCGGCCATAAGGGGACACAGGACAGAAGCCGTCAATTTTCTTTCTCGCCGAGGCATGTGCCCTTCACCACCTACCTGTAATCAGCGGGACCTACAGTCTGCCTCACTCCCCCACGCCATCGACCCAGCCGTGCCGACACAGTGCTCTCTGGGAGTTGAAGTCCAACAATTAAAACGGACTCCAACACGATGTGTCGACCACATTAGGGGGAGGAGCGTCAGGTGCTGAACCTACATTATTAGCAGGAAGGAACATTTGTGAACTTTACATGCTGCAGTGCTGGGCGCTGAAGAAGGCTACTCTAGCCGAAATGCATTCGCCGCCATTGCTGGGGAGAGAAATAAACGTGCTGCCTGACCTGTAATCCCCTTGGCCTTCCGCGTTCTTCTTTGAGGGATGACTGGGTGATATTTGCTGTGCCTGCCAGACGACACAGAACGGAAGGCTCCTTGCATCAAGAGTTTGGGAGGTAAATCTGGCACGCAGCTGCTTGCAGCGAAAACGGCATCGAGGGATCGATAACCTCCGCAGACCGCCAGAGGACCTGGATGTATGCTGGGGAGAACGAGGTATTCTACTTCGATGGGATTCCCAGTCCGCATTGACTGCCCTAGCCCCACAGAATATCCTTGCTACACTGGCTGCAGCGGCCATAAGGGGACACAGGACAGAAGCCGTCAATTTTCTTTCTCGCCGAGGCATGTGCCCTTCACCACCTACCTGTAATCAGCGGGACCTACAGTCTGCCTCACTCCCCCACGCCATCGACCCAGCCGTGCCGACACAGTGCTCTCTGGGAGTTGAAGTCCAACAATTAAAACGGACTCCAACACGATGTGTCGACCATATTAGGGGGAGGAGCGTCAGGTGCTGAACCTACATTATTAGCAGGAAGGAACATTTGTGAACTTTACATGCTGCAGTGCTGGGCGCTGAAGAAGGCTACTCTAGCCGAAATGCATTCGCCGCCATTGCTGGGGAGAGAAATAAACGTGCTGCCTGACCTGTAATCCCCTTGGCCTTCCGCGTTCTTCTTTGAGGGATGACTGGGTGATATTTGCTGTGCCTGCCAGACGACACAGAACGGAAGGCTCCTTGCATCAAGAGTTTGGGAGGTAAATCTGACACGCAGCTGCTTGCAGCGAAAACGGAATCGAGGGATCGATAACCTCCGCAGACCGCCAGAGGACCTGGATGTATGCTGGGGAGAACGAGGTATTCTACTTCGATGGGATTCCCAGTCCGCATTGACTGCCCTAGCCCCACAGAATATCCTTGGTACACTGGCTGCAGCGGCCATAAGGGGACACAGGACAGAAGCCGTCAATTTTCTTTCTCGCCGAGGCATGTGCCCTTCACCACCTACCTGTAATCAGCGGGACCTACAGTCTGCCTCACTCCCCCACACCATCGACCCAGCCGTGCCGACACAGTGCTCTCTGGGAGTTGAAGTCCAACAATTAAAACGGACTCCAACACGATGTGTCGACCACATTAGGGGGAGGAGCGTCAGGTGCTGAACCTACATTACTAGCAGGAAGGAACATTTGTGAACTTTACATGCTGCAGTGCTGGGCGCTGAAGAAGGCTACTCTAGCCGAAATGCATTCGCCGCCATTGCTGGGGAGAGAAATAAACGTGCTGCCTGACCTGTAATCTCCTTGGCCTTCGCGTTCTTCTTTGAGGGATGACTGGGTGATATTTGCTGTGCCTGCCAGACGACACAGAATGGAAGGCTCCTTGCATCAAGAGATTGGGAGGTAAATCTGGCACGCAGCTGCTTGCAGCGAAAACGGCATCGAGGGATCGATAACCTCCGCAGACCGCCAGAGGACCTGGATGTATGCTGGGGAGAACGAGGTATTCTACTTCGATGGGATTCCCAGTCCGCATTGACTGCCCTAGCCCCACAGAATATCCTTGGTACACTGGCTGCAGCGGCCATAAGGGGACACAGGACAGAAGCCGTCAATTTTCTTTCTCGCCGAGGCATGTGCCCTTCACCACCTACCTGTAATCAGCGGGACCTACAGTCTGCCTCACTCCCCCACGCCATCGACCCAGCCGTGCCGACACAGTGCTCTCTGGGAGTTGAAGTCCAACAATTAAAACGGACTCCAACACGATGTGTCGACCACATTAGGGGGAGGAGCGTCAGGTGCTGAACCTACATTATTAGCAGGAAGGAACATTTGTGAACTTTACATGCTGCAGTGCTGGGCGCTGAAGAAGGCTACTCTAGCCGAAATGCATTCGCCGCCATTGCTGGGGAGAGAAATAAACGTGCTGCCTGACCTGTAATCCCCTTGGCCTTCCGCGTTCTTCTTTGAGGGATGACTGGGTGATATTTGCTGTGCCTGCCAGACGACACAGAACGGAAGGCTCCTTGCATCAAGAGTTTGGGAGGTAAATCTGGCACGCAGCTGCTTGCAGCGAAAACGGCATCGAGGGATCGATAACCTCCGCAGACCGCCAGAGGACCTGGATGTATGCTGGGGAGAACGAGGTATTCTACTTCGATGGGATTCCCAGTCCGCATTGACTGCCTTAGCCCCACAGAATATCCTTGGTACACTGGCTGTAGCGGCCATAAGGGGACACAGGACAGAAGCCGTCAATTTTCTTTCTCGCCGAGGCATGTGCCCTTCACCACCTACCTGTAATCAGCGGGACCTACAGTCTGCCTCACTCCCCCACGCCATCGACCCAGCCGTGCCGACACAGTGCTCTCTGGGAGTTGAAGTCCAACAATTAAAACGGACTCCAACACGATGTGTCGACCACATTAGGGGGAGGAGCGTCAGGTGCTGAACCTACATTATTAGCAGGAAGGAACATTTGTGAACTTTACATGCTGCAGTGCTGGGCGCTGAAGAAGGCTACTCTAGCCGAAATGCATTCGCCGCCATTGCTGGGGAGAGAAATAAACGTGCTGCCTGACCTGTAATCCCCTTGGCCTTCCGCGTTCTTCTTTGAGGGATGACTGGGTGATATTTGCTGTGCCTGCCAGACGACACAGAACGGAAGGCTCCTTGCATCAAGAGTTTGGGAGGTAAATCTGGCACGCAGCTGCTTGCAGCGAAAACGGCATCGAGGGATCGATAACCTCCGCAGACCGCCAGAGGACCTGGATGTATGCTGGGGAGAACGAGGTATTCTACTTCGATGGGATTCCCAGTCCGCCTTGACTGCCCTAGCCCCACAGAATATCCTTGGTACACTGGCTGCAGCGGCCATAAGGGGACACAGGACAGAAGCCGTCAATTTTCTTTCTCGCCGAGGCATGTGCCCTTCACCACCTACCTGTAATCAGCGGGACCTACAGTCTGCCTCACTCCCCCACGCCATCGACCCAGCCGTGCCGACTTAGTGCTCTCTGGGAGTTGAAGTCCAACAAGTAAAACGGACTCCAACATGATGTGTCAACCACATTAGGGGGAGGAGCGTCAGGTGCTGAACCTACATTATTAGCAGGAAGGAACATTTGTGAACTTTACATGCTGCAGTGCTGGGCGCTGAAGAAGGCTACTCTAGCCGAAATGCATTCGCCGCCATTGCTGGGGAGAGAAATAAACGTGCTGCCTGACCTGTAATCCCCTTGGCCTTCCGCGTTCTTCTTTGAGGGATGACTGGGTGATATTTGCTGTGCCTGCCAGACGACACAGAATGGAAGGCTCCTTGCATCAAGAGTTTGGGAGGTAAATCTGGCACGCAGCTGCTTGCAGCGAAAACGGCTTCGAGGGATCGATAACCTCCACAGACCGCCAGAGGACCTGGATGTATGCTGGGGAGAACGAGGTATTCTACTTCGATGAGATTCCCAGTCCGCATTGACTGCCCTAGCCCCACAGAATATCCTTGGTACACTGGCTGCAGCGGCCATAAGGGGACACAGGACAGAAGCCGTCAATTTTCTTTCTCGCCGAGGCATGTGCCCTTCACCACCTACCTGTAATCAGCGGGACCTACAGTCTGCCTCACTCCCCCACGCCATCGACCCAGCCGTGCCGACACAGTGCTCTCTGGGAGTTGAAGTCCAACAATTAAAACGGACTCCAACACGATGTGTCGACCACATTAGGGGGAGGAGCGTCAGGTGCTGAACCTACATTATTAGCAGGAAGGAACATTTGTGAACTTTACATGCTGCAGTGCTGGGCGCTGAAGAAGGCTACTCTAGCCGAAATGCATTCGCCGCCATAGTTGGGGAGAGAAATAAACGTGCTGCCTGACCTGTAATCCCCTTGGCCTTCCGCGTTCTTCTTTGAGGGATGACTGGGTGATATATATATATATCTCTTGACCTCTGTGCCTGCCGAATAAAGAACTTCAACGGTGAAACTGTGGGCTTGTCTGAATTCTGTGAACAGATCGGATTCTAAATTTGCATATATATATATATATATATATATATATATATATATATATATATATATATATATATATCCTACCATCCTCTGTGCCAGTCTAGAGCTCTCAGGCCAGCGACCCGCCATACTGCAGGGGATGCGGGCGATTGTTACGCCACTGTCACCAAATCAGTTGTTATAAATAACACTGGATGGTGGAGTCAAAGGTTGGGCTTAGTCTGCCCGCAGGCTATCATAGGTGGTGGTCCATTCATTACAGGGTCCCTGCCATCAGTAGGCCAGGGAAGTTTGCCCAATGTTAGGTGGGTTTCCTGATGCAGATTCCTGTCATGATATACGTCGGGCCCACTCATCGTTCAGTTTTGACAGAAGTGCATCCACTGCTCCTTCTTGTTTCCGTTTCAAAACATCAGACAATGCGACAATGCAGTATTTCAAAAGTAGATGTAACTTCAAAGAGAAATATTTTGATAATACATTTTTATTAGTAGACTATAGCAATCTTAAGAGGCATTGCATAGCTCCATACACACTGTGACCCCAATTCCATCACAGTCTCCGTCTCTCTCTCTCTCCCTCTCCCTCTCTCTCTCTCTCAGTGAGTCAGTCTCTCTCTCTCTCTCTCAGTCAGTCAGTCTCTCTCTCTCTGTCATTCAGTCTCTCTCTGTCATTCAGTCTCTCTCAGTCAGTCAGTGTCTCTCAGTCAGTCAGTCTCTCTCTCTCTCTGTCAGTCAGTCGGTCTCTCTCTCTGTCAGTCTTTCTATCTCTCTCTTTCTGTCAGTCTCTTTCTCTCTCTCTTTCAGTCAGTTTCTCAGCCAGTCAGACTCTGTCACTCAGTATTCAGTCTCTGAGTCAGTCAGTCTCTACTCTCTTTTCACTCTCTCTCTCTCTCCATTCTCTCTCTCAACTCTGTCCACTCTATCTCCACTGTCTCTCTCTCCACTCTCTATCCACTGTCTTTCTCTCCACTGTCTCTCTCTCCACTGTCTCTCGCTCCCTATTTTCTCTCTCTCTATTCTCTCTCTACTCTCTCTCTCTCTCCACTCTTTCTCCAGTCTCACTCCACTCTCCCTCCGCTCTCTCTCTCTCCACTCTCGCTCTCCCCAGGGCCGGCTCTAGGCTCATGGTGGCCCTGTGCAGGGAGCGTAGGTGAGGGCCCCCGGAAGAGGGGGTCCGGACGGGGCGGAGCTCAGGAAGGTGTTTTACTAATAGTACGTCCAGAAAAGTCGTTAGATGATTGACCAGTAATGCATAGAACCCCCCTTCTCCCACAGAAAGTTGTGATTGGCCCCTAACACGCCCATATATCACTGATATTCATAGACCCTCAGTTCAATGGGGCCACAGGAGCTGCAAGGGCCTGTGTCATGCCTCTACCAATATCATGTGGCGAGAGAGTAATACTCCTCTGGGAGGACCCAAAATTTACTCTATGTGTAATTTGAAAGCTTTGTCACAGTAGGTCAAACAGACAATCGCACTGACGTAAAAAATGTCTCATCACACGATCTAGGAGAACTTTTTAAAAAAATGTTCTCAGGTTCCAGGAAGAGATGACCCCCCCAGATTTGGTAAGTGATAACAACTCTCAGTGACATGTACTCTGCCCCTGTCGTAGTTAAACCTGAATCCTCAAGCCAGCGATGGGGCGGCGAAGGGACCCGCTCACCCCACTGAACCCAAAGAGTTGACAACTGCATACAAAGAAATGTTATGATTTTTGTTATTGTTGTTATAATACCTGGAAGTTAAAGTCCCCAAAGAAGCATGCTTGTAATGTGTGTCTCACATAGTTCTTAGCTTCTGACCTGCTTAGACATATTCGTCCTTTATTTTGTTCTTGTTTCTGTTGAGGCTCAACTCCCTGATTGGCTGGTTAATTATTCAATGACACAGTGGGATGTTAGGAGCTCTCTGAGTGGACAAGTGTCGGCTAGGGCTGGTGTGAAAGAAAAGTGCATCGTTTTTTCCTTGCTCCCAGAAATTTCTCCTTAAATTAATTCTTGAAAATGGTATTTTTGATTGTCGCTCTGGTAATCTAGTTGGTAGGGTGGGAAGGACTTTCATCGGTTAGTTTGGTGTGCGGCCACTAATTCCTTCGAGATACTGTGGTGCATTTTTGAAAGCCATCTTTAACTCATCTTTTAGCCAGAGAAGTTGGTTGCTTTAGGGAATGTGCTTGAATCTGGGGTACATTCTGACTGAGTTGTGGCCACCTATTGACCTGCATTTGAGAGGCCGGGTTGGCCAGGGGAAGAGTCATCCAAAAATAGGGTATTTGATTGTTCAATGTTGGCAGGAGTTCTGCAACTGAGCAGTGCCTTCTGGGACTTGTAGTCTTTATTTCAGCTCACGCTGTTGGACCCACAGACCCCTGTTAAGGGGTTGTCATAGGAAACAGCACGGGCAGGAAACCGGTGCCACAGAGAAACCCGAAGATCATTTGCAGATTGTGAGGCAAACCCTGACACGTAACTGACTTCCCCCAACTCACCCGGCCTTTCTGGAAATACCCCGGGTTTCCTTTAGGACATCTTAATGTGTGTGTACAGTAACAACAATATTCAGCCAGAGAAACCCTTCTTTGGGCCAAGGAAACAAACATGAACACGCCTGTGTACTCGAGCACCGCCAATCTCTCAGCTCGGCCCCCTCTCACGTTCCCCTGTGTGGGGACAAGTCACTGAGAAGCAGTGTGAAGAAAGACACAGAGCGAAGGGTTGGGTAGCTGCCTGCAGGAAAGAAGACCTGGACAGTGAGACAAGGACATGCCTCGTGCCCTGGCACACTGTGGTGTTAAGGCACCCTAGGCCAGGGCCTCTCTCCACTCTGAGAGTCACAAGATCACACGGTGGGTCTCAGTGGAGCGCTGACTCTGGAATGACACACCCTGCTCCGCAGATCGAGGCACTGCCCTCTCCCGCCACACCTCCTGCATAGTGGGACGTTGTAATGGACAATTGTGTAGAAGGCACCGCCCACCCAATCTTCCCTATGCACTGAATACAAATGTTAGTGTTACACAACTCAATGTTACTTTATTAGTTCTGTTCACAGGATGAAAGGATGAGACATCTCCCCCTGGATTCAAAACTCCAACAGACAGATCTCTGGAGTAGAGCACTGATCCACTGAGCTATTTTACCAGCTACAAGATTAGATTAAAGGGTCATGAAAAAAGATGTATCAAGTGGACTCGGAGAGAAAGGAAACTCTGACGTAGACAACAGTTCATAAACCCACTGAGCTATCCTGCCATCTACAACCAAGTAGACCCAGGTGGCCATAAAATAAGACATTTCTTATTTTTTAGGGGGACGACTTAGAAGCAACATAAACAGCGTATGCTCACTAAATAGGTGCTACGTGTATGAATACACGCCCCTGCAGCAGCCATGGTGCTAAACCAAGAAAACAAAAATAAAAAAGAAGGTTTAAAAGGTTACAGCAAAGTCAAAGCTATGGACCATGTGGAGTGGATAACAATGCAACAGGAAGGGAAATGGAGTAACTATTTGGGGACAGGCACTTCTTGCCTCCCACCTGGTAATAATTATTTATTCATAGCCCTCAGTTCAATGGCACGGATTACCCAAATCGGGTACAAAGGGGAGTTTGCACCTCACTCACGATTACAACGAGCAAAAACGTATTTCACACTTTTGCACCCGCTTGGATAATGCTAGGAACAAATTGGGCAGAGTTTGATTATAAAAGCATCTAATTTTCTGAATTTGCAGCTCAGAATGAAGGAAGAAGTTATTGCCCATTCTGATGCCTGGCACTCTGTCTGGGCGCCCTCCACCTGGTACATAGGGCACCAGGCGGTATGGACAGTTACAGGGTGCAGTTTTACTATCCTAAGTACTGCCAGGGGGCCGCCAGTAATCCAACTAGTTCAGTGGCGTAACGAAAGTTGAGGGGGCCTCCCTGCAAGGTACATGGAGGGGGCCCCCGCTCCGGATTTAATCCGGAACTTTCAGGCCAGAGTACTTCATAACTGCCAAGGTTTTAGATTGCAATGTGTGACATTTTCATAATTTCAATGTAATTAGGAGTGACATTTAAAAAACTGAGTGAGACACTTTCTCGCGAGCAAAATCAAGCAAAGAAGACTAGGGACACTTAAATACCAGAAATTACACCCATTTGAGCAACAAGAAACTCTAAGAATATATTAAAACTAATGCAAAGCACCAGAAATGGAAGAGCACCAACCTAGTGCCCTGTTTACTTGGTCTCATGATCATGATGCGCTAAAAGTAAATTAAATAAGGATTGGAGAAGGTACTAGTGACACTTAATCTGTAGCGAGCAGCACGTTATTGGACAGACAGTAATCAAATATTGCAGTGACTGTGTTTTATTCTAATATCGCCCTGACCACTCATAGCTGCCAGGTTTTCAGACTGCTTATGTGTGCAATTTTGGTGGTTTCAGTGTGTGTACAAGTGACATTATACTTCCAAATGAGTGACACATTTTCTCAGGTTAATCAAAGCAGTAGCTGGTATTTGTGTGCTTCTCTGTGAATGTTCGATTATGCAAGGTAAAAACCCATCTTCTGCAGTTAATCAGTGAAAACCAGTCAAGGCCAATCAAATGGAAAACCTTAAAATATGAACAACTCCTCAACGTGTCCCAGATGGCAAATACATGAAGATGTAACATAGGCAAGCATGTGTCCCCACGTTTGCTGTACCTGAAATAGTCTTGTAAAATGCCCCTAGGTTGCATAATTTGATCACCTGAAAAACCTCCCACATAGAAATAACTAAAGGGTTCTGCTGAAAACAAAACTGCCCGCCGACCTATCAGCTGAGAGGCGCCAGCGTGGATTTCAGCTGGTACTATTAATCATTGAAGATTAGAAACCATCTGAGTTTAGTGAAGCGCATCAATCGACCCCAATGACACATCCTAAGTACCATAACCAAACCCTATCAACCATGCACCCAAAGAAACTTCATTGTAAGTATAAGCGCTATATAATTGACGAAGGGTCACCTACGTACTCAGCAATTTAAAAGTGCCTTAGGCCTATCATATAGAATGTGCTACGTAAACTAGCACAATACTTTTTAAAAATCGCTATTAACATATGCTCCATGTGTTACTTCTTTAAAAGGCCGACCAGTCTGTGACCTTGCGCACATCTTTATAATCATGTATAAGAACTGGCAGTGGCATCTCAGTGTAGGCTGCCGTCTTCTCTTGTTTCAATTTTCCCACCTTACCTGCCACTCCCGCTGACCCTATTTCAGCACTGAAGTCCCCCACTTTACAAACCCTCCGGGTTCTTTCATAGTCTCACCCTGTTCACATCACCTTTTCTTCTGGTTCTATCAGCGTTCATTATCCCTCTCTTTTCTACATTGCCGTTCATGTGCTGATCGGGGCCCCACAATTAGGCAAATTATCGCGGTGCTGCATGAGACACCGTAGAAGGGCGTCTGGGATGTGCGCTAGAGGGCCATGGTGGGGTAGGGACAATAGAGCACTCATATTTCAAGAATTTACGGAGCGGACTGAGGCTTTTTTGGGTAACCAAACTGTGGGAAGCAAAAGGGTCACGGGTATCCCCAGAGGTGGTGTTGTGTAGGCACAGTAGGTAAGGAGGGGGGGGAGAAGGGAAGGGGGGCCTTCCCAGGGACGCAGTTGTATACCTGAGCGAGCCTCTTCCAGGCTTCCTAACTGCGAAAGGCTGGAACATGCGGCTAGGGCTGTAGGAGGCCAAATAGAAGAAAACTGGAACAGAGTCTTGACTTACTCTGTCGGCCGCGAGTAGCATTGACGGAACGGGCCAGCCACAATGACTCCCCCGGCTGCATGGTTCAGGCCGGACATTCCGACCAACTCACGCTGCGGCGGCATTTGTTGCACTGGACTGAAGGGCAGCTTTTGAGCCAATCACGCAGCAGTGAGCACCACTCTCCGGCCGCGGTCACCGTCCGGTTCAAATCATTACGCCGGAGTGTGGGCATTTACTAGGAGCTGTCAAACAAAAAACTATGCTGCGTGCGCCTGCCCACGCTGGCCCGCGTATGCTGTTGGCCAATTAAATCATTACACGTAAGCCGTGCAACCTGACGTCAGCTATTGGCGCGGTGTTTGGTAAAACGTAGCAGGCCAGCCGCGAATTAAGCCATTCCGCGTCACGTGGGCTGCGGGGGCCTGTGTTACGCCCCTGAACTAGTTCCGATTCGATCCTCGGCTCGTCCGATGGTCGTCGTGGCGGCCCTCGGGTTTGGCGGCCCTGTGCAGGTGCACAGTTTGCACATGCCTAGGGCCGGCCCTGCTCTCCCTTCTCTCCCTCTGCTCTCTCTCTGTCCACTCTCTCTCTCTCCACTCTCTCCCCTCTCTCTCTCTTTTCCACTCTCTCACCACTCTATCTCCACTCTCTCTCTTCTCTCTCTCTCTCTCTCTCTCTCTCTCTCCAATCTCTTTACTCTCTCCACTCTCTCTCCATCCACTCTCTATCCCTCCACTCTCTCTCTCACTCTCTCTCTCCACTCTCTCTCTCTCCACTCTCTCTCTCCACTCTCTCTCTCCACTCTCTCTCCACTGCCTTCTCCACTTTCTCTCTCTCCACTCTCTCTCCACCGTCTATCTCCATTCTCTCTCTCTCTACTCTCTCTCCACTGTCTCTCGCTCACTCTCTCCACTGTCTCTCCACGCTCTCCCCACTCTCTCCACTGTCTATCTCCACTCACTCTCCCTCCACTCTCTCTCTCTTACTCTCTCTCTCCACTCTCTCTCCACTGTCTCTCTCCACTTTCTCTCTCTTCACTCTCTCTCTCTCCACTCTCTCTACTCTCTCTCTCTCATCTCTCTCGCCTCTCTCTCTCTTTCCTCTGTCCCTCCACTCTCTCTCCACTCTCTCTCTCCACTCTCTCCACTCTCTCTCCACTCTCTCTCTTCTCTCTCTCTCTCTCAACTCTCTCCAATCTCTTTACTCTCTCCACTCTCTCTCTCTCCACTCTCTCTCTCTCTCCACTCTCCCTCCCTCCACTGTCTCTCTCCACTGTCTCTCTCTCCACTCTCTCGCCACTGTCTATCTCCACTCTCTCTCTACTCTCTCTCCACTGTCTCTCGCTCACTCTCTGCACTGTCTCTCCACGCTCTCTTCACTCTCTTTCTCTCCACTGTCTATCTCCACTCTCTCTCTCTCTCTACTCTCTCTCCACTCTCTCTCCACTGTCTCTCTCTCCACTCTCTCCCTCCACTCTCTCTCTACTCTCTCTCCACTCTCTCTCTCTCTACTCTCTCTCTCCACTCTCTCTCTCCACTGTCTCCCTCCACTCTCTATCTCCACTGTCTCTCTCCACTCTCTCTCTCCACCCTCTCTCTCTCCTCTCTCTGTCTCTACTCTCTCTCTCCACTGTCTCTCTACTGTCTCTCCACTCTCTCTCTCTCTCCACTCTCTCTCCCACTCCACTCTCTCTCCACTCTCGCCCACTCTCTCTCACAAAGTAGTGTGCATTGCCCATGGGCGTCCGCAGAAATGTTTCAGGGGCGGGGGGGGGGAGGCACATTTTTTACTTCATCACCATCCCCTTGCACCCTTCTTCCTCTGCCTTGCACCCTTCTCGCCCTCCCCTTGCACCCTTTTCTACCTTGCACCATTCTCCCCTCTGCCTTGTACCATTCCCCGTCTGGCTTGCACCCTTCTCCCCTCTACCATGCACACTTCCCCCTCTGCCTTGCACCCTTCTTTCCTCTACCTTGCACACTTCTCCCCTCTGCCTTGCACCCTTCTCCCTCTGCCTTGCACCCTTCTTCCCTCTGCCTTGCACCCTTCTCGCCCTCCCCGTGCACCCTTTCTACCTTGCACCATTCTCCCC